>NW_009600282.1:13367-87444 GCF_000690535.1 Cariama cristata
CTGGGTCTCTCCTCATAGAGGCTGCCCTGCAGGCCCTCTCTGCCAGCACCTGGGCACAGACACTCGATACACAGAAACGCAATCCTAAGTAAGATAACATTAAGTTTACTAAGGGTGAGGATGTTTAATAGATGGGTAGAAGACTGTCATGGCACTAATGAACTGTCAGGAGCTGCCGTAAGGATCCCTTCATGGTGTCATCTCAGCATCAAGAACTGGTGGGCGTCCACGCACTTCAAAAATGCGGCATGAGCCAAGTGACACCACCTCCTCCCAGCATTTCCAGACTCAGCTCTGCTTTCCTCCTGACGAGGGGCAGGAATCAAAATTTAGTCTGAGAGGGCCTCAGGCTCCCCATCACTGCTGGAGAGTTTTGGCTGTTAGCGGGTCAGAAATGCTAAATGCTTCTGCTGTTGTGGTTTGGTTTGGGAAAGCCCTGACAGGTTGTAGGGTTGGGAGAAAACCAGAGTGTGTGTGTTCGCAGTGAGAGATAATAGGGCCTTTCATGTGGGCAAGCACAGATCTTTGCACAGACCTATGGGGAAAAAAACCAACCTCTAGTCAACCTATTCACACAGACCTAAAGATGTGCTTAATGTGAAATATTTTCTCTATAATCATCACCTTGTCTCCAGATTTCAAAAAAAGAAAAACAAGCAATGCTTGAAAAATGGTCTATGGAAAATCTTAGTCAGCTATACCTGTCTAACTCATTTTCTGTCTCAGGAAAATAAAATCAATTGTTTCAGCAGTCCTTGAAGGGGTAAACCTCTGCTGCAGGACCCAAGCCAAGTATTTCAGCTCTGCACAGGGCTGCCTAACTACAAGTCTCTTTATCCACAGCTACTAATACAGCTGCTCAGTCATTGCTCCCCTGCTTCGGGAGTGCTGAGGTTTAGGTGAGCAGTTAACTGTGCACTATTTGGGGCATGTTAGAGAGAAGGCAAGAATGAGAGTAAACAGGAAACTGTATTACCTCATTTTTCCCTCCCCATCTTCCCTCCCCCTGTGCCCACTTCTGGAAAATGAAAACAAGGAACAATCTCAGTCATTTTGTTTAGTTGTAAATATTACTTATCTGAAATAGAAACCTTTGTAAAAATTATTGATTCTCTTCTTACCAAAATTGTGAGATTTTCTTATGGAAAATAGTGCAAGTCCACTTGGTGCCCTATCAGTTAAAAGTAGTTATTTGAAGGTGGAAAAATTATTTCAGCTGAGAGGATAGTTCCCAGCAATGCTTTTGTAACTTCCCTACAGCAGTAAGTAAGAGCAACTACTCAAAAAAGTTTTAAAAGGCAGAACAGTGATTACTCGAATAAGCAGTTAAGTTCAAAGACTTTGTTGAACGTTTATATGGGTTTTGGAAAGGGACTTAAAGATTTGGAAGAGAGCATGAGCGTTGAGCTGATTTGCTCAGGAATTTTAGCTCCATAGTGGAACTAGGGGGAGTATAGCAAGAACAAGATAATTTAACAGAAAAAGAGAAAACTTTGCAGATATTTGGAAAGCTTGCCATAAAACCAAAGGCAACGCAGTGGCCCAGGTGTAGATACCCTGATTCAGCTCTGGCTGAAACTGAAATTCTACCAGGAGGAATACATATTACCCCAGGCCAAGATATCACCAGCAAACTGCAGAGCCCTCACGTTTTTGGGAGCAACATGGAAAGAAGGAGGTTGGAGAGTAAAACCTCTCTGGAGAGGACAGGGAAGCCTTGACCACACAACATTCTGATGCTCCTTGCACTTAAGGCATACTGACCCAAGGGAGAGAAAACTTGGAGCCAGCACATGGAATGGATTGCTGATGTCCTGTGCCCCTGTGTTATCAGGGGATAACTAGCCTTGCCTTGTCCTCCACCAGCACAGTATCTGCAGATAATTTGCTAAAAAGAAAGGATATAGGTGTTGATGGCTTCCCTTGTCATCCGAAACACTCGCATCTCCCCTTACCCTACAGGAGTATTAGGCATGCAGAGGATCTGTAAGCACAATGAGGGATAACACTAGACTGCATTAACTTTACAATGTTTTACCTCCGTTTTGCATAGATTTTAACAGACAGGTCTCAGTGCCTTCATTAATTATCTATGTCTGCTACTTTTGGTGTCAAGGCCCTATCTGAGAAAACAGGCACTACTGAAGCACTCGGAGACAGCAATGCTGTTGCCGAAGTCACAGCGAGCCTGAGTTGGCACTGCTTACAGTCAGCTGTAAGTGGGGATGGAGATTATCTGACCAGTGGCTATGTTTTGTATTTCCAAACAATCTGACATGGGCATCCAGCAAAATTAAAGTTTATGAGGAGCAATAGGGAACGTTGTGGGCAGTAAATTGGCATATTTGAAAAGTAACATTGCACTTCAAAGTTACTGTGAACTCTCTTGATTTCTCTGAAATGCACCTATTGAAATAATAAATAGCCGCCAAACAGAAAGGGTCAGAAAAAAATCCCATGATTTGCCCTCAGCTAACATAAAATTGTATATTAAAAATGTACTACAACAGCTTGTTACATTCGAGTCTTTTTCTGTTCTAGGTCTTTTCAAGTCCCCCTTTTCTGTAGGGTTACAATACCTCGCAGTGTACTGAGCTATCACCTTTACAACTGCTTTGCAAGGAAGGGAATGCATCTGGGGATCTCAGGTCCATGTGGGTTAAAGGAATTCAGTAAGACTATGGAGAAGGTCAAGAAGGTCAGTACACTCAACTTCCTTGCTTGGAGAACCAGGTACTGGGAGCCCATCTGGCATGAGTTATTTCTAGAAACACCTAGAGCTCCTTGGTGGTTGAGAATTCAAGCAATGAATTTCCCATGAACCCTTGGGAAAACTGCTGGCTTAGCCAATAGCTATTATAAGCACACTCAAGTGGATTTTCTTGCCAGCCGTATTTCTTTGAAAATGTGGCAGTACAGGAAATGCTGGGGCAGCTTGTATCAAAGGAACACCATCAAGTTTTTAGCCTTTTAAGACTAATTATTGCTAGCTCTGTTAGTGCTTTCCATGAAACTTGTTAGTCCTCATTTGTAAATCTGAGAGTCTTTAGGCAAGTACATCACATTTACCTCAAAATTTTGCATGTCTACGAGCTGTGTGGAAGTCAATGGGAGCTGTAGATACTTATCAACTGTCTGTAGTGCAGGTGGGATTGATTTTAGCATTTAAATATGGCACTGAAAAAGGAAATAGAAATTTCACAACTTCTGTCTAATTTAGGAATGCAAACATTCTTTCCAAACATCTGTGGGGTCTGTGACATTCACTGCATGCACAGCGCCTTTGCACTGCTCTTTGTTCAACTCACATTCAAGAACAAATTGCCCAAAACTGAGCACTAGCTATTCTGTTCTGTGAGGGACAGTCTGCAACCGTAGATGTTCACCTTAAGACTGAAAAAAATAAATAGCTGAAGTGTCGTGACTATTCAGAAAGTGGTCAAGCTGACCCTGATGAAGCAATTCACACAGAAGAAACAGGTTCCTCCCCAAAATAGCAGATGGTGTTAGACCAAGCTTGAGATGCTGCTTCCCTGAATGTCCCTGCTCCCCCATCTACAGCCCTGCTGAGGCCCACATATGTACATGGATGGGAAAGGCAGAAAGCAGCACCAGGATTTGTTCTCCCTGGCAGGATCAATTTTGAACAATTTAATTTCCCATCTTGCAGGCTGCTTGGTGTAAGGATGTTTGGTAGTCCTTAAGGGTTGTAGGTGGGAGGTGAGTTGTGTGAAAGTCCTCTCTTAACTTCTAAATTAGTTGGATGACATCAACAATTCTAAAATAAAAAAAAAGTATTTTAAATGAAAAATTTGAACGCCTGTCACTTTCCCATCTAAGTTCCTATCTCTTGCATTCCCTGTGCTGTTACAGAAGGAAAGTAAATTGGATGTAAGCTAAACATGAGCCAGCTCTCTGGCTCAGCCATTGAACCATATGTTGTAAGAGTTCAGGGGAAGAATTCCAGTTGCACCAAGGAAATAGAAGGTTTATTCATTTCTATACATTTCTAAAAATTAAACAGTTTGATCTGGAACTGATCTGAAACACATGCAAAGGCCTCAGCGTAACAACAGCAACAACTTAGAAAAACAATTTAGAAAACTAGCTGTCCTAAAACTGCAGATTTAAAGAGAACTAGTTTCCACTCATTTCACATGTTTGCCTTTCACCAGGAATATTACTAGCTAATAAAACTTTCAGAGCACCAGTAATTTTGGGTACTCCTTGGTGAATGTGGCCATCTGGTTACAGGGTAGATATGCCATTGCAGAAATAAAATTTCTGTGGTCAAAAAAAATTAAGTAACTGTCTAAACAGAGACTCATTGGATATTTCCTAATGATTTCTCTTTTGCTTCTTTTAGTTTCATTTTCCACTCTTTCTCAAAAGCCTCATGAACAAAGAATTTCATTATAAAATGACCCAGGATCATGTTTGGTTTTTCCTGATGGCAAAATATCAGTTAAAGCCCAAATGAGGACCAAACTGAGTAAAAATTGTAATGAGCTTCATGAGCATTGAGTGGCTGCCTGCCTGGGTGGTGAAATCCCATAGACACAGTAAATCTCTTGTTGTTTATTTTACAGAAAGGAAAATGAAAGAGGCATAGAAGGCCCATTGGAATGAAATGTTATATAAACACAGAAAAAAAAAATCCATTGGAGTACAAATCTTTATCAGTTGCTATGTTTATATACACTTGAGGCCAGAACAGGCCAGAAACCTATGCCTTGACAATACAAGCCTAGTCAGGTCTTTTGCTTTTTGTACAATACTAAGAGGGCAATGCATTTCTCACTCTCCTTGGAAAAGGTCCTTTTGCCTCTAAAGATCTACTCTGCAAGGGAGAAGTGCTCCTTCCCTAGTTTTACTCGGCGCTGGATGGCATATATGGGATGGAGGCTTTTTAGTCCCAGTATATTCCTCCCCATGGGCTGCGATGTCAAGGTTTCACAGGTGATATCTTCAGCATCTTGCACAGCTGGTGGGAAGGGGCAGGGGCAATCATTCCTTTGGCATTTTCCCCAGAACAGTCATGTTGAAGGAACCATCATACCCCAAGACCATTTTCCTCTCTTTATACTGGATTAGATCCTGGATATTCCTACTCCATTATGGAAAACTATAAATCCCCCTACTTAGCTCCTTCAACACTCTAAGGAGTAGTCTGTTGGTGAAATAGTAGTGTTTGTGTGTTCTGTGTTCAAGGGAGACTTCTAAGGAGTGGTTAGAGAGATTATCTTAAAATTTGTTTGTGGATCAGTGGACAGGGAGTGAAAAATAAAGTATTTGTCTGGTAGTACAAATGGAAATTATCATAACGGGTGAATGAGAAATGGGAGTTGACTTATTCATACTGAATGGGAGATGATAGAAAAGGTGCAGAGAGTTTGCAAAGAGCCTGAAAGCAAAAGAGAAGCAATTACCAATGCAGTAATAACAAAGAAAGCCAGTGAAATCTTCTAAAGTTCACAGTCATGGGTCTGAGTGGGGCAAATAGGTATCTGTGAAGCCCAGAGAAAAGTAATGTGTGCCCCTCATGTTCTATTCAGGCTGGACATTAGGAAGAACTTCTTCACTGTTAGAGTTGTTAGGCAATGGAACAGGCTCCCCAGGGAGGTGGTGGAGTCATTGTCCCTGGAGGTGTTCAAAAAACGTTTAGATGTGGTACTTCAAGACATGGTTTAGTGGACATGGTGGCATCAGGTATACGGTTGGACTTGATGATCTTTGAGGGCTCTTCCAACCATAATGATTCTATGATTCTATGATTCTATGATTCTATTGATATCTTCATTTTCACAGCAGCCTGGCTGCTGGCTCCAAGTGGCAATGCCAGCTCAGGCTCCAACTGGGTTAACACAGCCACACAGAGAGTATCAAACCAACGAGCGATTAATATAGTGGTCAGACTTGGAAACCACAATGGCTGTGTGATGATAGACCCTAACCTGAGCATGATTTATGTCCATTTTTAATACAGCTGAATTCACAATTATTCATGCATATGGACACCTAGATTTCCCAGTCACATACTGAGCTTGCTGTAATTAACAACTCTTAAGTTTCTCTGAGTATCTGATATAAAGCTCTTTACAATGACCTGTGTCCTTAAATGGTGAGTACTATCCTGGCTAACAGTTAACATGCCTACTCCTCTAGGCTGGTCTTCCTGGACTGGACTCCCAGAGTTTTCACTAAACCTTGCACACAGTTTTACTTCCTGTGAACTCTGGGCTGTTTCCTTGAACTCTTCATCGTGCTAAGCCCTATGCAATATAGGGATCAAAATTCTTAGGGAGCACCACAATCAGACTAAGTAACTCTAGCAATATCCAGGGTACTAATCATCTCCATCCATCAATTTACCATTTAAAGGTTTCCTACTTAGCTTTAGCTGAAGGACATCTCGTCATGACACCATGTTGCTATCTTTGGTCCAAAGGCTTAATTAATCCTAAAGCTGTAAATTAGGAAAAGTTGTTCAAACACTCATACAGGAGAGACACTAAAATAGGTATGGTTTGATATTTGTGATCAGCTTAGTGTCTGTAATTAAGTTTATTCAGAGAACTACATAAAATATAGTTGGCTTCTACTTTGACTGTAATTAAGATTTTAATTAATCTTAAAATTTCTCTAGATTTTGAAATGTAACTGTTTGAGTGGTAAATAATTTTACATTCTTTGACTGAAATATTATCTCTTTCTGGCAACCAGACATAGGAAAGAGAATAAAAGTGACACTTAGCTTCAAAAGAGGTTGATTTTTCAAGCATGAGATGCAATTTTAAAAAGATGTTTCAGGAAGAAATGTTGCATCTGTCATATGCAACTAGCACTATAACTTGCCAGGATTTCCAAGATTTATGAAGAAAACGTCTTTACTTGGTATGTCTGTCATTGGAGCCATGCTGCTGTTGGCTTTCCTCTGTGTGCTCACTGTTCAAGTCTGTTCAAACAATACAAAAAGAGTGCAAAAAAGCAGTAAATGTCAGATGAATGTGATGGAATCCTTCTGAAAGAACTGGGATACTGTTAGATTTTAGTAGCTAGGGACTTTAAACTCACATTAGCTACCTGCGTCATAGATTAACTCATTCAATAGATTAATTCATTCATGGTCAGCTGACTCAGCTTACTATGAAAAATTACAATCTACTCTGTACAAAGAAGCTCTTCTTTGGCCAGCTAAGAAGGCAGATGAGGTTTTCACTGCTGTGAAAATGATTTTTGAATGAAGTTTTTAAAGGAACAGCAATGGGGCAAACATGGATCACTAAGCACAAATTATAGAAAGCTGCAGGATTTTTAGGAAGGATGGGTTCTCATCATCAGTAGATAACTAGGATACCAATTTCTTTGGTACAGAGACAATGGCTCACTTACTTCAGTCCATAGAGCCTGTCAGAGCAGAGGCCTTATAGCTAGCCCCCAGGCTAGTGCAATGTGGCCGCCCCGGGGTGGCTGGAAGTGAGTCCAAGAATTATGAAACTCCTCAGGGAAACAAACTCCTCTCTTTGACAGAACCAGGAATGAAAAGTAAATTAGGTCCTCCCAACAGATTCTAGTGGTGTTTTCCAAAAGGCTTTCTGGGGGAATCCTGAAGACCAGAGACCTAGAAGCTATGGAGGGATTTGAAAGGACAGTTCATTTCCTTATTCCAAATGCTTGTTATTAATCATTTCAGATAACAGTTGTTTCAGAGGCAATGAAGGCCATCCCTGCCCAGTGTCAATGAGCTGCCACTCTGAACAATAGGTCACTAAAAGCACCTTCTCTCACTTCTGAAACCCTTATGGCCTACCATCCTTGTTTAAAGAGGCAAAAAAAGACATGCTATGCTCAGCATTTCTCTGCGCTGTCTGTGCTACTAAAATTGGATTTGCCCATTTCCTTTCAGTGGAAAAGATCCACCAGCCACTGCCCATCACTTCCCCTCATCTTCCTCCCTGCTGCTGCATCGGCAGACAAGTGCAGCAGCATGGGGAATAGGGATGCGCAGCAGCCATGGCAGGTGTCCATCCAGTGAGGTGCTCTAGACAATGTTATTGTCTGTAACTCAGTCCCTGACTCTCATGGTTTGCTTTATGCATAGGCAAAAATAGAAAGCAGTATAGGATGGCTAAATAGCATCACCAATAGACATCCATGCTGCTATGTATACTACTGATCCTGATAAATGCCTAGCCACTTTACATTTTCTTTGGCTATTGCATTGCCAAGTAAGAAGGCATCAGGGGTCCAACATGCTTTTACTACAAGGGTAAAGCAGCACTGCATAAGCTACAGTCCCAGTGGTCTTTCCCTCTCTATTGCTTACAGCTCACCAACTGCAGGAACACTACCAGCCGGTCATTACCAGGGAGGAGTTGGGATCTGTAACAAAGTGTTATGTTTCAGGTCTAAGGACAAAAGAGGCTATAAATGACATGCTTTAGACACCTGCAGATTCCACATTGCAGTTCATTGTCCCATGGTCTATCTGTGGTTTCTTGTTGGTTTTCTTCCACTTCGATTTTACTGGAAATTTCCCTTCTGGATCCTGATTGGAACGACAGCCTTCTTCCTGAGTTGTTTTTGCAAATGTGAATTCAATTTATTGAGCAAATAACTGCACATTTCACCTTGCTAGATCACCCTCCTCTGCTTATACTACCTGAGTCGAAAAGATGCAGGGTCTCCTCTGACTGACTGAGGTGACTGATTTCCATCTCAGACCTAGGACCAGCTGCTCATTCACACCCATCAATATTGTTCTCCTCAAACACACCTGAAGAAAGCAGAAAAAAAGCAAAACTCAAACAGGTTTCTTAAGAGCAAATGCTATTAATAATATTTCATAGCAATTGATTACCAGAATTTTCCATGCATCATTTGTGTCATCTATTCCTTGTGCTTTCATGGCATTCAGGAGTTTCAGTCACAAGAAGCAGGACACAGCTGCTGCTGAAGTGAGTGTGCGTGGGATGGGTGCCTTTCCACTTGGAGACAGGTTGGTGCCTGTTCATAGTCCTCCACACCCTTCCCTAATCCCCACCAGTCTCATCCCCAGATCTTCGCCCCAAGAGAATGAAACACCATGCCAGAGCAATGCTAGCAACCAGTTTAAAATTTGCCTTTTGAATGAAAAACATCATCAGAAAACCACTTTTCATTTTCTCAGTAAATGAGCTGAAAGGTTCTCCAAGCAATCAGCATGTTTTGACTGACCCCGGCTGAAAAGCTGCACGTGACAGAGCTGGGGGAGGTATTATAAGAGTCAGACAAAACTTGAAAGAAGCTTTTTAAGACACTTTTCCAGTTCAGAAACTGTCAAAACTAAATGCTTTAATTTTTCATCTAAAAAGTATTTGGGGAGAAACTATTCAGCAGATTCAGCAAAAGTTTCAGGAGTTGCCCTGGGCAACCGGACACAGCGTGTTTGGATGAAGACGAGTTTTGACAGGAGGATTTCACCTTGTCAGAGGCTCTTCCCTCTTCACCATGTAGCTGACCTCCCTTTAAGTAGAAAGTCCCTCGGCATTTGTGAAAAAAGAAACACAGGCAATATCTACATTATTTGCTGTTCCTCAGGAATGATTATCTGTCTCTGGTCTGGTTAATGTTTATGATATACTCTGGGTTTATAACACTGTTCAACAGCTGAAGGAATACAAAGAGCAGGACAGACCCAAAGAGCTCTGCTACTCTGACCTTCTCCCTGTGCATTGGACATAATTGACTAGAGCAGGAATAAATGTCACCAACAAATGGTCAGATTTAGAAACAGCTACTGAGCACCAGATCTTCCACAAACTGAAACCTTCAGGCACCCAAAGGGACCACCAGTAGTGATGTTCAGGCGTTCCTTTTAGCTTGCCGTCTCCAGTCACGTCCACGGCCACCGTCTCCCAAAAGCTGGGTGAGCTTCTGAGATCTCCTAAAGAAAGGTAGAAAGTATAAAGCCAGGAGGCTGAAGAAAACCACACAAGTCTTCTCAATATAGGTAAAACAAGGTTAACAATGAAAGTAGGCATGAAAATGCAATTTTACTGAATAAGAGACATTTCAGGCCATTCTTCTTCACCAAAAGATATAGAGTAACTCTTGTCTGCTAATATCAGTGCACACTGGGCACTCTTTGGCCAGATTGTGCTGGATGTATCTATGTATGCCCAGGTTACTCGTGGTGATGGTCAAAACCAGCTGTATCTGTTTGTTACGTGTCTGTCTAAAGAGTAGAAAACAAAATATAATCAATGCCAGGTAAAACCTGAGCTAAATCAATGCCAAATTTGCACAATTGTCTGTTTAGGTGTTAGGAAATACAGAAGTTAATGTGGCACTGACAAATGTGTCTCAAGTCCCTGTGTGCAGAGATCTTTACATTTGCTTTTAGTAAGGCACGTTGATTTTACCTTGAAAAAATCCTGGATATTGCTTATCTCGAGTATATGAATATTTGTGGTTGGAAGTGAGACTGCGTTCTCAGAGCGGAGTTTTTTCCAGCTTGTATCGGTACAACTTAGACTAAAAACTTGATTTGTGCTGGAAAGACAAAAGTCATGTGTGGCACAGGCAGCTGATAACATGGCAGAGCAATATACAGATGGCAGGATGAGCTGAATAGAAATGTAAGAAGCATTTTTCCCCATGCCTAGGAAGGCACCCAGCCAAAAGCAGAAACCTTTACTAGAGGGAGGTGAATTCCTTCTATCCCACAACAGGACCAGAGCAAATATGGGAAACCCTCAGTATCAATACAGCTAGTGATGAAGGGATTAAGTGCAGCCTTGCAGAGAAGGACTGGGGGGTACTAGTGGATGAAAAGCTGGACGTGAGCCAGCAATGTGCACCTGGAGCCCAGAAGGCTATTCTATGATTCTACAAACAACTACAAATGTTACAGATAGTACTACTGGTCAGAAGGAAGAAGGTATTAAAAATACAAAGGTAATGGGAAAATATTATTTAAATATGATAAAGAAGATCATCATAAACTGTAGATGCTTCATTTTTTTCAGAATGCCCCAGTATGTCTGATTCTGCAGAAAACATGCCACAATGGAGAATCCCCAACAGAAAAACAGCATTCAAACTTGTGTAATCCTCCCAAATACAAAAGTTCATTCTCCAAATGTAGTCCATGTGCCAATAAAAATACCAGAGGACAAGTGAAAAATATTTAAATTGAACCATTCTTTTCAGGAAACCCAATATAATTACATCAAAATGTATATTTTTAATGGCTACCGGTATAAGCTGGCAAAGACTTCACTCAGAAAAATCAAAACAAACTGTTTTCTCTGGCATCAGCTGGCAGCATGTTTCTGCATCCATTTGACCAAGTGTAGTGCATCCTTTGAGCTGTGGTACCCAGATGAGCTCTCGCATCCCTTGCAACCTGCTGCCAGGGCAGAGTGGCTTCCCGTGGCCCTTCCTGAGGATGGGTTATCTCCGGGCATCAGGATGCACTGCAGACTAGCCAAAACGTGGATGGGGGGTAAGGGCTCCCCAGTGAGCTGTGAACAGCTCACACTGAAATGAAGACATGCTTGGTCTGCGCAAATCGAAACTCAATTTCCTATTCTGGGAAAGATTAAATGGCTTTTTTTCAGTACACACTGCTGAAAAAAATATACATTTCCTGACTCTTCTTTCAGTTTTCATTCTAGAGAGAAAGTGTGAAAAGCTGACATTTTGTTCTCTTTGGAGATTAAGACAAACATCTAAATACTGAAAACATAAGCTTTTCTCTTCTATCTTCAATTGCTGGAAGCCAACTGGAGAAAAGCTTTGCTGAACTCCTTGAGGAAGAGGATTTTCCTGTGGATGTCCAACGTGCAGTATCTCCAGGAGGACAATGTGTTACA
Organism: Cariama cristata; assembly: GCF_000690535.1. NCBI lineage: Eukaryota > Metazoa > Chordata > Aves > Cariamiformes > Cariamidae > Cariama > Cariama cristata. The sequence continues at coordinate 25,226 of NW_009600282.1, forward strand.
AACATCCTGGGCAAGGCTGACCAGCTGCTGGGCCTTCCTCTGTGGTTATCTTCCCTCGGAAATGCCAGCAGGTTTTTCATCCCACCTGATAAAGCACAAATGAAGAGAGGGGACAGAAGATAACTGGCCAGAAGAAATTCTGAGACATGGAAAAACAATTTCACAACTAACCCTTCAGCTGCTCCTTTCTCCATGGATATTTTAGATGGGGATAAAGCACTGATTTATGCACCACATCTTACTTTTCCCTTGACTGGAGGACTAAGCAACAAAGAAAACAAAACCAGTCAGAAACATGGGATGTCTTTAGGGCAGGAATTACAGGCTCTGTGGACACCAGAGCCCCAAGGTGGGAGCTGGCTCCCTTCTGGGTGAAGCTGGACAGGGTGATGCCTTCCAGGAGCTCCCAGCAGGTCTGCTTAGTGCTGAGAGACAACTGGTCCAAAGGGAAACTCCCCTAGAACAAGTCTAGTGTAGACAGTGGGTCCTCAACACCAACTGGTTTACTGCCCAGCCATAAAATAGCTCTATATTAATGCTGTGTTTACTGAAGAAAAATATATAAGACTAAATTATATGGCAAAAACAGTTTTAAAAATCTGTTTCCCCTTGTTGAGTGCTATAGATCATCCAGTTCACCTCCTTCTCAGAGAGATTTCTCTTTTTTATCTACCACTTATGTACTGGAAAATTCTGATGCACCATGGGGAAATGGAATAGATAAAAATACTCAGTCATCAATCATTGTTATTTATGTTTTCAGTAAATGTTCACATTGAATCTTTTCTGTACTAATTTTCACTTAAACTATTCACACTTCTTTCAGACTGAACCTTGCTATTTTTCTCTCCATTCTCTCCCATGTGTACTTCCATACTTTTCTGTGGGTTTAACAGACCACCACAGCATATTTTAAGCTTGAAGCTGAGGGTAGGGAAATAATAACGTTTGCTGCACAGCATTTCTAGAGCAGATGGGTGATTATGTAGTGTGTGTAAGCTGATACTGGTTTAAGCATGTCATAAATGCAAGGAAGTGAAACTAAACTTGTGCCAAAATCTGCACTCAGTTACCCTAATTACGCGTACAAGTGCCAGATATTGCCACCAGCCTCCTTATCAATACAACAGCAACTTTTAGTGGTCGTGAATAAAGACTTTGTCTATGTGCATGCAAAGTATTCTATAATATTTTTTAAAAATCATCACTTAAAAGCTTTATTCTTTATTGTAGGTTTCTTTTTCTGAGCAGTGGCAAATTTTTGTATAGCCCAAGATTGTCCAATTGGCACGAGCTAATGGACCTGCTCAGGAAAATGAATGGGACTAAAGTATTCATCAAAGCAGCCCATGTTTGTTGGGAATTACTGGAAAGTGAAATTGTGCTGTTCCAAGCAGGTAAGCAGTGCCTGCACATACCTCTGGGTACATCCCATACATACTTTAGGAAGGGTCTGCCTGCCTACAAGACATTTCATTAGCCCAGACCCAGGCAATTGTTTCTTGTTTTGATGAAGAATAAGTTAATAATGCATCATTCCTAGCTAAGAACCTTCATACGCTCCAGGGACAACTGCAACCACTCTCTCTATGCCTGCTTGGTGTGAGCATCACCACCAGCTCCCACCCCAGCCAACAAAGCAATTCCTTCTCTGCTGTGCCCACGTAATCCACAGCACCACCTCATGGGTTGCTTGGATTAGAACAAGGACAGTCATCTGCCAGACAGATTTATTTTATTTTGCTTTTTTTTAAATTAAGGATGAGAGCGAGCTGCTATGCCTAAGTTACCTGGCTGTTGGGACAGTGATGCACAGGACAGGCCTGCCAGTCTTCTTGAACCTCCTGATGGTGCGTTGTCTTTCCACCATCGCTCCACAACAGTACTGTCAGACGTTTTCCTGTGCCAAGAGTGCAAGAACAACCCTGTTTGCTCAGTGAAAAGCATCCATGATTTGTCTGTTCAGGGGACAATGCTCTTTCGAACAGTTCATATCTACAAGTACTTCTTCATAAACCCATCTCTTACATTCAAAAGGTGAGGAGTCCTTATTATTTCACTGCAAGCTGTTCCTAAGGCTGTGCACCATATCAGAGAGCTGATGATTGCTGTAGGAGACCCTCACATACATGCAGGAGCAGGACTGGTTCCCCCTTCAGTGCAGCTGATCATTCTCTGCCTCCCTTTATTTGTTGACAGGCCAACCAGCAGCACTCTTGAGCTGGGGAAACCAGTAAATCCTTCAGAAAACTCTATACTTGGCAATACATACTGTTTACCTTTGAGTCATTGATTACAGTGGGTCAGTAAAGCATGTTCCCATCAACAGCAGAAGGTGGCTATTAAAGTGTATTTCCATAGTGGTTAATCTGTTACTAATTAAAAACCTTCGGTTGGAGGAGTTAACACTGCCAGCATTGATTATAAAGAGTTCTACATAAACAGACACAACTTTGTCTTTACCCTTATGTGTAATTCCTACTCAAGTAGTAGTTTGGGGAAGTGGAGAGAAAAAGTGTGTATGTGGGGGTCACCCTCACACATATCTTCCTCCATTTACAGCTTTCCCCAGCTCCCCACCCCAGTCATGGACATGCTGTAGCCCCTCTGAGATCCCTAGGTCCCTCCTAGCCCCTGCAAAGGGGCAGAGGAGACTGTGTGCTTGTAAGTGAAAACAAGTCAACCTTAAAAAAAGAGCAATAAATTTTCAGAGCATTGGAAAAGGATAAAAAGTATCTTTCTTTTTTTTAAAAAAAAAAGAGAAAAAAAAAAAGAGTTAGGGAATTATAGACCACTCAGCCCGACTCCAGTTCTTGGAAAAATGCTGGAAATATTAGTAAAGAATCTAGAAAATAACAAGATGATAAATAGCAAGAAAAAAAGCAGTATGACAAAATGAAAATGGTTTTGTCAAAAACAAACCACATCAGACCAACCTAATCCCCTCCAATGGTAGAGTAACAAGCCTTGTCATTAGGAAATAGTTGAGCTAAAGTACAGCTTAGCTAAGCAATAGTTAGGTTATATTTAGGTTTAGTAAGGCGTTATTGTCTTACATGACATATTCTTACGTGAGGTACAGAAATATGGGCTGCAAGATTGGTGTAAGATTGGAAACCATTTTCAAAGGTTTTAGTGATCCAGCATTAAGGAGAAAGTGGCCTTCCTGGGGGGTGTGCTCTGGGAGTAAGGTGATTCAGTCTTTTCATGATCACTGATACAAAGACACCAGGTACGACAGGAGGAGGCAGCCCAGGGGCAGGATGCGGCAGCCATGTGCAGGAACAGGGGGGCTCCAGTTTTGCCTCTGGAGAAATGTAACGTCAAATCAGTGCCAGCAGGGTAGGACTCCAGCAGTCCCATCTCTGGCCAAAAAGTATGGCCACCTTTGTCTTTTAGCATTTCCTCACTGTAGGAGTTTGCAGTTAATGCATCCTGCCAAGGCATCTGGCATGTGACAGCCCATCCAAGAGTCTCAGATTTTACCACCTGCACTATCCCATACTACCTGTTTCTGAGGTGTCTAAGTACATGATAATCACTATAGATGGTGGAATGGGCAAAACATGAGATTCTGGGGGAAGAGAAGATAATGCAAATGCTGGAGCAATCAGCCTAGCACATACATAACCATGTTTCAAATCAAGCTAAATAATAAGCTTGTTTTCCGTCTGCTGGGTATTTCTATAAGTGGCCAGTATCCAATTTCCTAGCCATTTCAGAGCAATCTAAAGGCATCTGGGCAGAGGTGAGGTGCTTTTTAAGGAGTGATTTGAAAGAAGAAAGTGTTGCCACAGAGCATGTGCATAAGTTGCTACCCCCTGGGCAGCTTCCAGGATTTAAATCTCTTCTGGATCATCTGTCTCTCAGTGCAGGGTAAGAGGTATGCAGACATTTTAAACCTGAAGAAACCTAGGGCTTTTCTTTGGTGAAAGAACTAATTGTTATCAAAATAAAAATCTAAGTATGTTCAGACCACATGACTTTAGAGAACAGAAGCAACAGATTCACTGAATTTTCCTCTTCCATACGGTTCTCCAGAGCGAACAATTGCAAACAGACACCGCAAGGAATGAAATTTGCCAAGATAAAAGCTAGAGAACTGCCAACATTTGTTCTCAGACCCACTCATATTGTTTATTCATGGCATAAGAAAGCAGAACATAAGTCTACTCAAATAATAAAAAAAATGTAAATATACAAAACAAATCAGCATGCATTTGAATATTTTCCAAACTCTGTTCTTCTATGTTGTCAATAATCGGAGACAGCTCTCCCCACTGCAATCACACAAGTTCAACTTTGGTGATGTTTTATTTAGTCCTGAGCTAGACAGCAAAGAATCAGACCTGTTCAGACACCCTCAGTCATGCTTCTTGTACCTCTAAGGAAGCAAATGGAGTTAAATCTCAACTGCTTGAAAGCCCCACTAAGGACATATCTGAAAAATTATCATCTTAATGGAGGTATGTGAAGGAAAATGACAGTATCAGGTGTTTCTTTGGCAGCAACTTACCTCTAATTTTGAAATAGCCCATTCAAGTTCGCCTGTTGCAAGGTTCACCATTTTCCTTCTCCCCTCCCACGTAGGCTTTTAAAAAGCATATCCATTAGCAGGTCTTAATTACAGGCAGATCTAGAGAAATCAAGGCAGCTACATGGATCCCTACTGAGATGACGATCAATGCTGGAAACTTTTGAAGTCTCCTAGGAGAAAAGCACAGTCCTGTGCAATGCTGCAAGCCTGAGCCCAGGCGGCATCACAGAGGGGTGCGTGCTGCCTGCCGCGGCTGTGGCATGCTGGGAGCACGGCAGATGGTCCACCAGATTTGTTTGTTCCCAGTGTGCATATTGTGTGCTCCGCTCTGGCAGAGCCTGCGTCTGGGCTGGGAGGGAGGCTGTCTGTTTGGTTTGTGCGGGCTCTGCTGGGGCATGCCAGAGGACGAGGGAAATGACACTCTCCCAGGGGGCTGAGTGTTGCAGGGAAAAGCCTCTGGAGTCATGTGGTGAGAAGCAGAGGGAGGTTTCTCTGCAGGGTAAGGTGCAAACCTGCAATGTGAGTGGAGACAGGGACTCCTGAGAGCATGGTTTCACAGTCATTTTTATTAGAAAAGCAGAATAATTTAGGTTGGAAGGCACCTCTGGAGGTCATCCAATCCCACCGCCTGCTCACAGCAGCACCAGCCTGGAATCTAGCTCAGGTTGCTCAGGGCCGTGTCCAGCCAGGTTTCAGATGTCTGAAAGTATGGCAATTTCATAGCCTCACAGGGTGACCTGCCCTTGAGTTTCAGCTCCCTGTGAACATTACTTTCCTTATATCTCATTTGCATTTACCTTGCTGCAGCTTGCATCCCCTGCCTTGCACACTACGACTGGTGCACCTCTGGCTCTGTCTTCTCTCTAATGTAACCCATTATGTAGGGGAGGACAGCAAGCCTCCTCCTTTGCCTTCTCTTCTCCAGGCTGAACAAGCCCAGGTCTCCCAGCCTCTCCCCACTTGTCCTGGGGTGTAGCTCCCTGACCATCCTGGAGAGATGGCAGGGACGCAGGAAGATGAGACACCTCTGGCAGCAGCATCCTGCACTTCGATCAGGTTAAAGCAATCATGAAACCGCAGCCTGAGAAGATGAGGAAGCAAACTCAAAGCCAGATTTTGGAAGTGATGGAAGGTAAGAAAGAGTTGCCTTGGGACCTGGAGAGTCTTTACTGCATTGCAGGAAGAAACTGATGCTAGTGTGAAAGCAAAGGTAAGGGCTCACTGCAGTGGCTCAGGGGACAGTGCTACGAGTGCATTCCCTTATTGGGGCTGGAATTAACGTCTGAGTGAGACACTCCCCTTTGGAGTGAGCCCAGACATACTGTGTGAGACTGGCAGGGAGCAAGACCAGTGCACAGCATGAAATCAAGGAAGAAGCAACATAAAGATGAAGGTCTGCCACATCTTTGCTTGGAAGGACTGGAGCAGACAGTGGACACAGCTGTACCTGATCCATGCTGGCACTGTGGGTAACTCATTCCAGCAGGTCACTGCTGACCTGTTTATGTAACCATATGTAACCCCTTGAAACACAGCAAGACAGAGCTCTACAAATTAAACATAGCCTGGCAGCAGAGAGAAAGATACAGCCTTCAGCAGCTCCATGCTGACATTTAATCTCTGCAGTATCACAGGAGGGACTCATCTGCTCTTTGTACTCCAGAGGGCATCATCAGAACAACAACAGCCCATCGTGTTCTAAAATGGCTTTCAGGGCAATTAGTTAAATATTTTAAAAAGATGAAAGTGTTTCTCTGCCAGAGAAGCAAGCATACAGTTCTTCTAATTTAAATAATTAATTCTTTTTGGACTACAGCCAGCCTGTTTCCAAGACAATTAATGCTGGATGACTCTCGTTAATGTTGCCAATTTACTGAAAATTAAATAGTGTTATTAAGATCTTGCTTGCAATAATAAGAATAATTTTTTTAAAAAAAACAAAGTAACTTGGGGTTCATTGTAATAAGATGCCTAGTGTTCCAGACCAAGAAGAACAAATGGAATGATTCCTAACAGCATTGTTGCTATGAGCTGTCTTTCAAAATATCGGAGAAGTGCCGACATAAGCCTGCTGCCTGCACAAAAACAAAGATGCAAGGTCATATGCAGCATATTCTGTTACAAATGTTGAAACAGAGTCACTGCAAATTTCAGGGTCATTTACATGTTTGGATGAAACTGTTGTATACATGAGAGAAGGGAAATTGGGTGTTATATTGCACACAACATTGGAGATTGATGTGGATTTTATTTCATTTATTTTCCCTCCTGCACTCCCATAGAAACAACAGCAGGTTAAGGGCATTTTCAATTGCAAGACCAAACTGCTCTTAAATGAAGTCATGTTAAGTCAATTGTTTTTTTCTTCACTTTTCTCAGTAACTTTACCCATAGCTGCACTTTTTTTCTTTAATTGTGTTCTTATTTGTCTATTGGTGCATGTATTACTCATCTTCAGTCTGCACATGTTCTACATAAAGGCTCTGTGTCTTCAGAAGCTGTTTTCAGTTGTTACTTTAAAGAGAAACAGGTTGCATGTGCCCAGCTGCTGTTTTACCAGCTGGTAAACAATTCAAACACACATTCTAGCAGCCTGGACCAAAACTCTGAACTACTCTGCTTACCTTTGCATGGGTGAAAGGCTACTACCTGAAAGGAGGCTGTAGCGAGGTGGGGGTCGATCTCTTCTCTCAAGTTACAAGCAATCGGATGAGACGAAATGGCCTCCAGTTGCACTAGGGGACGTCTAGGTTGGATAGTAGCAAAAATTTCTTCACCAAGAAAGGGTTGTCAAGCATTGGAACAGGCTGCCCAGGGAAGTGGTTGAGGCACCATCCTTGCAGGTATTTAAAAGACATGTAGATGTGACACTTAGGGACATGGTTTAGTGGTGGACTTGGCAGTGTTAGGTTAACGGTTGGCCTTGCTGATCTTAAGGGTCTTTTCCAACCTAAATGATTCTATGAGTCTATGAAGTATAGTACCTTTCCCCTGCAATCTCCTACCTCCCAAGGGCATGCTCCTCCTGGGTGGAAGGTGTTCAGCTGGGTACTGACCTGTGAGCTTTTTCCATTCCCTTAGTTGTACCCACATTAGCGCAGCCCCTATGGTTGCCCCTCTATGGGTGCTGCAGGAGCGCAGCATCCTGCATGGAGCTTGGCTTTAAGGGGGATCATCTAAAATACAGGTGGTCTGACCACATGGGTCCACCTCTGTGTGGAAGCATGCTCTTGTGTACCAGCCTAACAGTTCCTTGCCTGCATTTAGGCAGTGCCTGTGCCTTGTGCCTGCCCACACTTGAGGAGCACAGGGCAACAGTTTGTCCTTCAGTCCATTTCCACATGAGGTACTGGGTGACACCGATCTGGCTGGAGTGTGCTGGGTACCCTGGGCTCCTGAGTGTCCATCTCTGCCATCACGTCACTATCCCTATAGCAACCCCCATCCACTACAGACATCAGTACTACTGCTTTAATTTCAATTTTACTAGTGATGTCCCCAGAAATTGGCCATTCTTAATGGCAATGTAAATAATTAAGAAACAGTGGATCATTTAAAACAAATATGTCAAATAAAAGCTATTAAAAGTCTGATGCAGAGGAAGCAAAATATTTCTGTGCAAAATACTAAGATGAGATCTAGCTGCAGTGTGCATCCACCTGTCTTTTCCTTAGACTCTTGTCTAGTATTATGTATGTGTTTAATTTTATTAATTTCAGTACTTCTACTGTATGAATTCATGTAGTTTACAGAAGTTAATGATGCACGTGAAGTATTTGCTAGAGTGAGGTGCTGGATACCCAGCAGGATGACCTGCAGAAATGCAGAAGGATTCTTACGACTGTTGTAAGCAAAGGCAGGGTTCGGCCATGCATATACAGCAAAAATCAGATGCCTCCCCCAAAAAATTGTCTTCACTGTTTACTTTGCACCATTCCTAAAGTAATAACATTTGCCTGCCCTGGTTAATGTTTTCTAGAGGACGCTTTGCTTTCATAATGCTATTTAACAGTATAAATAAGAGAGGGAGCTGCAGGGTAGCCCTAGTGAAGACAGCAGGATCCTTGGAAGCTGCTGTAAGTAGTGGGGTTTTTTTTGTTTCCTATAAAGACTCCAGAAGTGTATCCTCTTGTTGCATGCAATTGATTTTAAGTCTTTCCTAAGGTTGTATCTTATATTGCAATCTATCTCAGCAATTATTCCAGTAATAAAGAGGCTTTTATTGGGTCAGCTGGATATAAAGGATATAGGCATCACAATTTAGGCATGGAGTTGCCTGCATGTTCTCAGTTGGCTGGCAGGAGGAGTAAGAATCTAAAAGCCAGAGTGGGATGTCTAGTTGCCTTGCAAGGAAGCAAGGTGATTTCTGGAGCCAGCAAATCCTAAGCACCTAAAAGTGGGTCTTTCCCAGATATACCTCAGTTAGAGGAAATAAGCTCTGCGCCATTGAAAGTCTGAGGATGAGTGCTTAGACCTTTTTTTTTAATGTATTGGTGATTCTTTTTAAGTAATTCTGCTGAATTTTATATTCAAGGTCTACAAGAAATATCTTTGCTTAGGGAATGCGATATCTAAGATCTGCTTATCTTTTAGATGAGACATCTTACTATTGCTCTAATCATCAGATTACATGATCATTGAGAAGGAAGGAGAGAAAAGAGTGTTCTCCACATGCTCAGGGGAGCTAAGATCACAGTGAGGCCAACATGTTCATGAAGCCAGAGACTGGGCAGTGCTCAGGTGCACACTGGAAAGTAGAAACTGGAATCCTGGTCTGATCTGTTCTTGGGAGCGCTGCTGCTTTGCAGAGAGAAGAAAATCTCCTCTGTCCTACCTGACTGCCCTAACCACTGCACTGGTTCTTTTTTATCCTCTGGCCTCAGTGGTGCTTCATCTCTGAGTATGTGCAGTATCTCAAGTTCAGCAGCAAATACTGATGGAGGTCTGGTAGAAGAGTGAAAGCTCAAGTTCACCTGTTTTCAGGTAAAAGGAGACCTAGACGTGAGTGATGCCACCCTTGGAGGCAGCGCTTCCCAGGTGAGCTCTCCAGTGCTAAGTTTACAGAAGATAGACGACACTGCGAACAGCTCTGTCAACAGTCACATACATTTCCAAAGGATAGCGTAAACTTAGCTTCCATGTTTCTGCTGCAAAATTAATTACTTTTAATGAAATACTCACAGGTTGGATTCTCTGCAGAATCCAACACCCTTCGCTTGTGCTTGGGTGATTTTTTTTTTTAATATGGCTCTGAGGAGCTGAGATCAGTTCAGGAGATGCCACTGGTGGTGGTGGGGTCATGTCTTGATGTACCTGGTCCCTTCATAGTGCAGCTTTCAGGAAACAGATTTATCAGATTTCCTCATTTAGAAGCAATCAGGAGGGAAGCAGCACCATCTGGTGAGCAAACAGCTTTTCTATTTTGTACCTGCATATGTTTTTGAGCACTGCAAATTTTCATGTTGTCTAAAATGAGATTATCAGTGAGGACCCCTTATGGGACTAGCATGGGATGAATATTCATCTCCTGGACTATTACATGGGACTCTAAAGGCAGAAAATTGTCTTCAGAATTGTATCACCAAATCACAGAGACAAAAATCAGCCCTGAAGTGGACAAATTAGCTATATCCACAAAGAAGCAATTTCTGTCAGTCAGAAAACTTAATCCAGCTCACTTCCAGGTCTTCTGGTGGAATTATTCTAGGGTAACTTCAGCTAATCCCAGTTTTCTCCATTTTCTTTCTAGGATATACTGTCCAAAATAAGTACTGCCATTCTGGGTTGCATGGTAGGGAAGACTGTGTGACAGGGAAAAGGTAATATATTCAACAAGTGTTATCACCAAATCTATTACAGATAAATTGCTTGAAGGAACACTGTCCTCCAGATGTTGGCATGCTCTTGTGCCATCGTCTGTTTTGATTGAAAGCTCTTCATGGAAACAACCTGATCTTGAGTACCACAGATATATTGTCATTGCATAACATAGCCAAAGAGAAGAAAAGAGGCAGAAAGGTAAATGAGTTTCCTTCCAGGCTGTTCAACAAGTCAGTGTAGATTTGGAATTAAAATTGAAGAGCTTTTCACTTCTGCTCCCATGTTCTGGAGATTATATCAGTAAAGGTCTTAAGATAGCAAGCTTCCTACAAAATTAGCCCCTTTGGATAGGGGGCTAATTCCTTAAGGGCTTTTTAGCACAGGTTCTCAGCTCTTTGCTTTTTAATAAATCGTTAGCAAGTGTGCTTGGTAGGGAAATCCCTCAGTCATTATGACTATATGAGAATCTGCATCTTCTGCTTCATACTGAAAAGGTCCTTGTTGTCAATTTATCACTGGCTGATCACTTAATAACCTAGAAGCCACAATAATATCAAATGGAATGGTAAATATCAAGTAGGATCTAACAATTCCCAATCATATTCTATAGGCTTACAAGATGCAAATTATATTATAAAAGTACCTTTACATTTCAAAGAATAGCGTAATAGAGTGGGTCACTTGTATCTTCAAGGCTTAAACAACAAAAAAGACCTTTACAAACTGCAGCTTCTGAGTTTATGATTTCAAAATCGACCTTTATCAAGATTTTTGTGAGGGCTGACTCATATGACTTGACTGTTTGTGATTGGCCAGTACTGAGTAACAGATGGATGATTCAGATTCAGATTATATTTAATTATCTGTGAATTCAGAGTTGTAATAAAATGAAATTAATTCCATGAAAGTACACAAATTAACCACAAAATGCAAACATGGCATAACTACATAGAGCAAAATTATCAGGACAGGAAAAAAATCTTCAGAAAACTGTAACCAATGTTTTACAGAACCCTTACAGCAAAACCATGCTATCTCCATTATCTGTAATTTTGAGGCCAGGTCAGTTAAATTCCATGTCTGCTTTGCATTCCAAACGAATAGAAATTGGCAGTTCAATGTGTATGTAGAAAAGTCCATCTATCTGCTATGCTTTGTAATAAGTACTAAATGTGATGAGATAGGGAACAGGTGGTGACATGTTTAAAATGAAATGTTTCATTCCTTGGTATTCATGTTATTCTTAATAAATTATGACTGCAGCTGAGTAAATAGTTCACAGTGAATAATTTATCCAGAGGCAGCTTCTGAATTGGCCTGCTGGATATGTGGAAATAGATCAGGCTTAGCTCTGATGCTTTTGATTGGGAGTCGATTTCTTCTCAAAGTCTGACTAATACATTGTCTCACTGATAGCTGGTTTTAAATATTGAGAACTGGAGATCTCATGTTAAGTTTCAAGTAGCCAGATATATTGAGAAGTATCATTTCAATGTCAAAATCAGAGGAGGTGGCCAAACTAGAATTTAAAACTACTGTGCACAGTAATTGAAAATGTGGTTATCAAGAGCCCTTCTGATTCTTCCATTTGTCAATAACACAGTAGGTGTTATTGCAAACAGGCCTTCGTTTTAGAAATACTTATATCAAACACATAAATGTTTGAATATTTGATTATAGCTCAAAAATGTTTGGTCATTCTTATGCAGGTCTAACTGTAACTGGATAGTCAACTACTAATACAAATTGCTCTCTCTGATGCTACGGAGAATGCCGGACCGTGAGCATAGCACTTTCTGACAACAGTCTCTCAAGTTGAATCATGCCAGAACAGAAAGGTGCAATTGGTTTAATATGCCACTCCTTGCACAAGTTTTAGCAAATCTGGCTCATCATCTCCCCAAAATCTTTGCAACTCTCTCACCGTTTCTTCGTCCTACATTCCTCCTCAGAAATCAGGCCCACTGGGACATTCACATCCACATTTACAAGGTCCCTTTGTAAAAGCTTATACAGTGCAAAGCGTCAGCTCTGCAAAGGAATGTAGATATCACAGCCAAGCATAACAGGTTAAGATAAATGTATTGCCCTTTGACCAGTAAAGCATCTGATAAAAAAAAAGGCCTTGTTTTTGTTAACGACATTGACTCCTTCTGCTGTGCTGAAAAAGAACTCACTCCAATGGTTTGGTTTGTCTGTTAAAAGACAACACATTACTTCAGGTTCTTATTTAAAGTATTGCATCATTTTTATTCAGAAAGAAAGAGGATCTGTTCCTTAGAGACGTAGGGCTTTATATTTGGTTTGCTACTGAAAAACATCTGCTGCCATTTGTCCTCTCTTGAAATAGAGTGCTGTATCAATCTGACCAAAAGTTTATCTAAAGATCTCCTTTATGCCTGCTTGCTCAAATTCTGTTTGTATGTGGCTATTGATTGCTGCCCACTTGCATGAATTTCCTCATGCTTCCTTTACTCACAGAACTTCTTCTGTGATGTGCTTTCCAGGAATTATCTTATTCCATTAGTGTCAAAAGCACAGTGGTATCATAGCCCTCCAGTGATTAGCCATGGGGTGTTTTCTGATGGGTTATGCTCTGTTCTCTGGCCTGCTGAGGGTGCTGTGTATTCAGCTAATCCATGCTGAATTTTGTCTTTGCAAGTATTTAGGGTGAGGGTGGCAGAAAGTTGGCAGAGACTTGCCAGGAAGCCTGGGGAAAAAAAATTCTGGCAAGAGTTGAAGAACATGGAAACTGAGGACAAAAAAAAAAAGACATAAAATTTCTTATTCAGTGGGAATGACAGAGTAACTATTTCTAGTTAATTAATTTACTTACCTTAATAATAACTTCTCTTTTTTTCTATAGGATTTTAATACAAGAAAATGAAGACCACATTCTACATAAGTTTGCTGCTGGCTGGGCTGCATGCTGTTGCCCATGGTCAGCTCCCACCCAACCACCACAATGGACATGATCCAAATGAACCTAATCACCACATGCATCACGGAGGTGAAGCGATCGCTTGCATCAAACTAGTGCCAAACAATGCTGACTTTGCATTTCAGTTTTTTAAAGAGGTTACACTGGAGGCACCTAATAAGAACATTTTCTTCTCTCCTGTAAGCATCTCCACTGCATTTGCGATGCTGGCCCTAGGGGCTAGATCAACCACTCAGACTCAGATTCTGGAAGGACTTGCCTTCAACCTTACAGAGATTCAGGAGAAAGAGATACATGAAGGCTTCCACAACCTTATCCACATGCTGAGTCATCCTGAGAGTGGGGTCCAGCTCAACATGGGGAATGTCATCTTTCTAACAGAGAAGCTGAAACCTCTAAAAAAGTTTTTAGATGATGCCAAAGCTCTATATCAGCTGGAGGCTTTTACCACTGACTTTAACAATCTCACAGAGGCTGAGAAGCAGATCAATGATTATATAGAGAGGAAAACATATGGGAAAATTACTAATATGGTCAAGGACATGGATCCACAGACTGTAATGCTTCTGGCTAGCTTTGTTTTCTTTAAAGGTAAGTCCTCTAGGATTTGCATTCACGTTATTCATTCTTATCAACTGATCTAATGTCAGCTAGCTCATTTGGAAATTGCTCTGGGGGAAATTTCCTATGCTCTTTGCTGGATCAGAAGAGCCCCTAATGGTATACCAGAGGTGGTGGAGAAGTGGCAAGACCCTTCTCGGCACAGGGCAGCAGCCAGGAGCCACACAGGCTTGGTTCTCTCTGTGGCAACCACGGGAGCTCTGCTCCAAGCTGCCGCCTCCTGTGCAGCCTGAGCTTGCTTTGTGGATTTAGCCATAACTCCAATTGCCCCATGTTCTTCTAATTTTCAATGAAGGCACTGAGAAGCACCCATAACCTAATCCTTTAAATGCCTCTATTTAAAAGTATGCATGATTCAATGGCCTAATTTACTACGTACTCCTTTTTTTGTCCTATCAGAGTCCTTCATACACACTAACGTATTTATATATGGAAGAAGCTAGTGATGAACAGAGGAGGACATTTTAAGGAACAAAATGGAAATACGGTGCATTTCTGTTGTGGGTTAGATGATGTGCTCTTCAGCCTGACACAACAGCACTCAGATAGGAGATCCTACATTAATTTTATCTACAAATTGAGGCTTATGATTAAAATGAATAGAAATGAAAGGAATACAGTATATGAGTACACAGGTGATGTCAGGTAAGCCCTTAAATGACAACTTACAGAAAAGCCACTTAGATCACCTGAACAGAAAAGTAATGGTAGGTACAAAGAAAATGCCTAATTATTTGATTACTGGCATCTGAAAAATAAAGTTAAATTGGAATCTAATGCATTCTTTTGACCAGGTAAAAGATTCTTGCCTAACTGTGATACACATTTTAAAATGTTATGTTTGAAAATTCTGAATTTAACAAATGGAGGAATATTATTACCAGTTATATAAAATTATGATAGGATGGGACATGGGTTATTCCGTTGCATTCTCCTTCTCTGTATCAGGCAACTGGGAAAAGCCTTTTAAACCAGAGCATACTGAAGAAAGGGAGTTCTTTGTGGATGCTGAAACTACTGTGAAAGTCCCTATGATGCACCAGACAGGCAGATTCGACTTCTATTTTGATGAGGAGCTGTCATGCACCGTGGTACGGCTTCATTATAACGGGAGTGCTACTGCATTTTTGGTTCTGCCAGCAAAAGGGAAAATGAAGCAGTTAGAGCAAACTCTGGTCAAGGAAAGGATCCAGAAATGGTCAGACCATCTCTTCCAGAGGTAATCTTCTGCCAGTCCGCTGCAGAGACACCTAGATCTATAGGCTTTTGTTGCATATGAACTTGCTGATTCTGGGAACTGAGTGGGTTATTTTTGGCTTGTGCGCTTTAGCTGTAAAATTCTCTTGTTGATGCCTGAGTGACTTGCTGCTCTCCCCACCAGAGCGGAGACCATCCTGATGGGCTCCTAGGAGTCCCAAATAGCAAGCCTAGATTAGCATTTCTGAAACAGTCCATTGACTGAGTGGGAAGGTGGCAATTCTAAGACAAATGTTCTATACTGAGGTTTCAGCTAATGTGTTTTACCTCTCATATGTCAGTGACACACTGTAACTCAGACATATGTCTAAACCTTAAATAAACCATAACTTACATAGTTTGTAGTAATGCATACATACATAATATGTCCTACACAAATATCTTCCTTACAAGAACCATTGCAGCACACAGTGGTTGTTAGAACAGACTAGTGGTTAATTGTGGGTGTCCTGATTTTCTGGCATTTTGTTTTTGAAACTATAAAAATCTAATGAGGTTCTGTTAGCTCCTGCCTTTGACACTAACATCAGCTAACACATTTTACAACCTTGTTTGTCTGGGAGGGAAGAGACCTTAGCACCAGTAGATGAGTAATATCAAGTTAATACATGCCTAATTTACCAAACTCTGCCCTGATCCACAATGAATAATGCTGTGCAGTTCACACCCATGATTTTTGGTGCATCATTATAGATGCACCAGCACCATCATTATAGATGCCAACACAGTTAATAAAAACATAATGGCTAACAAACTGGTTATGAGCTAATAATGTGATACCTCAAATATGAAAAATGAAAATGTATAATTCTCAGCTGCAAAATCAGGAAAATCCTTGTCTAAATGAATTCTTGGTGCAAGTTCCTTCAAGATCAACATAGGAATAAGTTCTTCATGGAAGAGACTGTGAGAACCAAATGGCAATTTCTGTTCTGCTATTATATTGATGCCAGTGCCAATATACTTGGTCCCATCATCTTCTAGTGCATTGGGCAGTACCACATAAAGGCTACAGCAGTGGAGTTTGGATCCTGTTCATTTTGCTGTTCAATCCAAGCTGTGTCTGGGCAAGACAGCAAAAGACTTGAGCTACTTAAAGGGTAATCACTGCAGTAAGTGACTTGGAGGCTCCAAGGATCCCTAGACAGTGCATGAAGAGAAATCCAACAGAACACATAGTAAGCAGGAGCCGCCTACAGATAGCCCACAATCAAAGGTAAACTTGATCGTGGCCAGCCCACTGGAGGAAGATGATTAGAGGATAAAGTGTCCAAAGGTGCAGGCAGCTGGGCACAGACCCTCCCTGGAACCATGCCAAATGCCACAACTATGCCAAAAACACTGCTTTGCTTTGAAGTGCTGGGGTTTGCCACACTTCACCCCCAGGAAACTCTGTCCATGCCCCACTTCACGTCTCTACCTGCTTGAGCAACATGTGCTGTCACCTCCGCATCTCAACTTCTCTGGCTGTAAAGAGGGGTTCTTGTTACTGTCCTGCTTTGTAGAGTGCTCTCAGATTTGCTGAAGCAAAACACTGTATAGATATTACTATTACAATAATGAATGTGCATGTATCACCATGAGAAGCACCAGCAATTGAACCAGTGTTCATTGTACACCAAGTGTTGGTCCCACCCCCTGGGGTTTGACACTCATGAGAATTACACAGCTTTCTCACCATCATTTACCTCAGTGAAAGATTCTTCTCACTACCTTCTGTGTTTCTGTTCTACCTAACAGCCTGGTGAGTCTCTACTTCCCCAAATTTTCTATTTCTGGGAGCTATGAAATAATGAACATCCTTAGGAAGATGGGAATTGTGGATGTATTCACTGACCAGGCAGATCTCTCTGGCATCACCGGCGCCCCAGAACTGAAGGTTTCTAAAGTAAGTCCATGGCTGTCGGCCCTCTCCTTTCTTTCATGAACATGCAGGGAAACCCCTCTGCATCCAGAAACACCAGCTAAATACAGCTCCCAGCTTGCCTGCAGCTGGGCTCACTCTGGCCTCAGCCTGCAAGCTTACAAGAGGAGTTTGGCCCTCAGTGACAGTGGAGATCAGATTAGTTTGCTGCACATCTGTTTTTTCCAAGACTGGTATCGACCGAGATCTCTTGGGCGGTATCTAGAACATGAGAGGAACATCAACCCCCAGCTCCTTGAGGGGAGCTGCTAACGCTCCTGGGCACACTACAGACAGTCCTCCCGCCCTGGACACTCAGTTTCGGAGGTACAGACAATCTCTTAAAAGTGGAGCCTGCATCCTTCATCCAGTCTTTGGGATAGAGAAAAAATAGTCTGGGACTTTTTTTTCTTTGAGGAGATTTCTGTAGCTCTTTTCTGGTCCTCATCTGACCCAGCCATGACTACAACACCACAGCTCAGATCTCTGCTGCCTCTACTCACTTCTCAGTGGATTCTCCAAAGCAGGGCTGCTTTAAAAGGGGTCTGATTCATCTCTCAGGTGGCTGTTGTCTGCCCAGAATGACTGTCTGCCTTCTTTCTTCCTAGGTTGTTCATAAGGCTGCTCTGGATGTTGATGAGAGAGGTACTGAGGCAGCAGCAGCAACTGCTGCTGAAATAACGACAGTGTCTCTTCCTCCAACCATTGACTTCAACCATCCTTTCCTCATGCTGATTTTTGATAGAGATACAAACAGTACGCTCTTCATAGGAAAAATAGTTAACCCAACTATCACTAGCTGAAGTGACATATGAATTCTGCTTGCTACTACTGATTAAAGCAGATGTGAAACTGCATGACGTGATTTATTTCCATTTGTACCAGCTTAGTATATGGTTCCTTTTTAGCAAGAGTTTTTGTTCTATGCCATTACCAAAAACTATTGTTATTGACCATGACACTTGCTAAGAGGAAGCAAGGAAAATGTTTTAAATTCAGCTAGCAAAGAATGCCTTTTTTACTTGACTGAAAGCCAAGGAAAGATCTAAGATTTGCCAGCATTCAGGGAGAGACATTTGTATTACAATGGAAGACACCTGCTCAGTATGTGGTTGTCAGCCAGAGTAGCAGATAAAATGATTAACACTCTTGCAAACAAAGCAGAAGTGGTTGTAATTTACCATAAGTAAGTAAACAAGAGATGGGAAGAGTTGGATCAACAACACAGGGTCATGGGAAACTGAAGCTTGTAGTGGAGACAGCACTGGCAATGTGAAAAGCTGTCTTCAACAGAGAAAGAAATCTCCTTTCTCCACCAGAAACCTTTTGTCATTTTTAGCATTAATCTAGCAGCAAATCTTCCTGAGTTTCTTACTCAAAACAGAGCAGGAGCATCAAATCCGCTCTTGAACCTGAAGATTTTCAACCATGTACGGCCAATTCGACAGACTTAGATAGCCTGTGTGATTAGCTGACTTCTCACACATGTATCCATCAGTGGTCAGAAGGAGGAAGTAGCGGGATGGGCTGGCGAGGTATTTGGATGGCAATTACACAAACGTACTGTTGTCACCGTTTAAGGCTGGGCTGCCAATTAAAGCAGATGACAGATGCTCTCTAGTAACCCCTTCCTTCCCCAGAAGGGAAAGGAAATGAGAAAAGGGAGAGAGGCTCATGGGTTGGAAAATTAAAACAACTTTAATAAAACACTAACAATAAAAAGGAGTATAATAATATTAATAATGCTAGTACTGATAATAGAAATAAAAATATACAAAACCAATACTGAGCTTCCTAATGATGATCACAGGATCACATGCCACGGTGGCTTGCACTGCTGACATGTCAACATGGGCATCAAGGTGTCCCGGACTGGATTTGGCAACAGACAGGAACTGGATTCAGGAATACACAGATTGGGATTGGAGGCAGGAGAAAAAGCAGAGTTCTACAACAATGCCAACCATGAAGAAAGTAGGGCTGACACCTGCGATCCCTTAGCTTTATACTGAGTACGACGTGGATGGGATGGAATACCTCGTTGGTCAGTTTTTGGTCACCTGTCCCATACACACTTTTGCACAGGCGCCTATGCCTTTTCAATTGTGGACCATAAGAGGGTCAACAGTGACCTTGGTTCCCATAGGAATAAGTACAAACATGGGCCTTTCTGCATACAAATCTTACTGTTACCTTGGTAACAACCATAAACATCAAGCGTTATCAATTCTAAAATCAGACACTGTCTGAAAGACATAGTCAACTTCAGAAAGTGCAGTTACTTAGAAGAAATTTAACTGAAGGAAAACCTACTGAAAGGAAAATTGGTCCTGTTTTAGTCAAAACCAGCACAACTATCAACTGAAATTTGGGGAAAATGTATAATGTGGATCTAGAAAATTGTAGATATTTCAAGTGCTGTCCTTTTACAGCCAACGAAGCAGATAGGGAGCACCCAATAAGCAGATCTCCTGACCCGGAAGGTGGTGGCAGGCACCCAGGTAGGACATAGGGCAGCTTGAGGGCTGGATGGTAACCACTTTCACTAGACTTGCCTTGGCAGCAGGTACCAGAAAGAGCACACTTGCCCCTTTCTTCCCTACAGCTTTGGTTTTTGGAAGGAGATGAAATGGTGTCACAGCATCAGGAATTGTGCTGGGAGCAGTCAAGCAGCCTGGGAAGCTAACACAGCCTCAGCAAGGTCTTGTGTGCCCTCTGTGAAATCAAGAGCAAGTGTGATTTTATCAGTCTGGTGCAGTCAAAAGGAAAGCCCCATTTCCTAGTAAAAAGCTCCTATTAACTCTTGTACATGGTGCTTGATGGTGGTTTTTGACTAAATGGGCAGTCTCTGTATGGATAAATGTATGAATAACTCACAAGCATCAATGGCCGGACTCCCAGAGAAAGAGATGCATATGTGCTACATCATCTTCTTGGCTCCTTCCTACACTCACCTCCATCTGTTTGGGTGACTTTGTAGCCCGACATCCACACAGCAATAATTCATGAGGCACCCTATCTGACTGTGCAGGTTTCTTGTCTTCCTGAAATATGACTGCACAGTGCAGCATCAATAGGGTCCATCTTAGCCATTATCACTCTTACTGTTAACTGTTTGCATTCAGCAAAGCAACAGTAAAAACTTCAGGGATGAGCGAGCTCAAAGAGATGAGATCCTTAGCTATGTATCGAATTCCCTAGAGTCGCACCAATTTGCACCAGTTGAAAAACTGACATAATTGATTTTAGTAGAGTGATCCTCAGTTTACATAAAGAAATGTGGAAGAAACAGAGCTTCCAGATGCACAGTTACCTGTGGCAGCTGCAAGACTAAATAATGCTCACTCTGTTGTAAACCATTGTGGAGTAGATGGAGACATATACATAGAAATACAGCACAGTAGGAGGAAGGTTGTCCCCATATGGTTCTGGAAGAGGTTTGAAGTTCAAGAGAATCCCTCCTATCGGCTACGTCAGCTTTTTCAGGCAGTTAATCTATAGTTTGGGAAGGATACTCCTTTCTTTCCTACCTTCAGTATCTTGGTGCTTTCACAGACTCATGCCCCATTCAGAAGCAGGATGTGGGAATTCTGTTTTCCTCCCATATACCAGGAAAACGAGCCCACAGGGCTGTAGGAGGGAGGTGCAGGAGCAAACATGCCACCACACAGAACTGATGCTCTGCAGCTTGTGCTTCCTCTCTTGCTACATCTCCTATATGATCTCTCTGTGTTTGTAAAACATGTTGGGGAGGTTGCAGGGACAGTAGGCGAGGTGATACCTTCATGCCAACCATGGGAAGACAGAGCAGTAGTGACGAGGGGTGTCTGTCGTTCCCACAGGGAATTTCCTACCAACGCCAAGGTCGGTGTCCGGGAGCCATCTACCAGACTTACTTCGTCAGGCAATAGCTCCTGATGTATTGACATAGTGCTGTGATTTTCCACTGCAGGATTTGCCAGAGACAGTGTTGAAGAAGAGGCAGGCACCACACTTAGCACAAAAGAGCAGCAGACAGCTTGCTCCCTGCCTACGTCCATGCTGCGCTGTGCCGTTTGTTATGTGGCCCATTCTCACCGCTCCCCCCCAATCCACCAAGTCGTACTCTCCTAATCCTGCTCTTGTCGCCACAAGCAACACCAAACAGATTTTCCCTATTACACTCGCTCTTCTCATTTCCTTTCCACACCAGATCTTTTTCACAGCCTCCCACTCTCCCTCCTGCAGACTAACATTTTATCCCTCCCACCCACCGGCGCCGTTTGTTCGTGCAGGAGGTGAATGCTGCCGGCTCGGCTGTGGTGCCTGCTCCGCCAGCAGCCCCGCGCTCCTCTTTCCCGAGAAATGGAGGGCAGGCGGCAGCGGGGCTCCCTGCCTCCCACAGACCACCTCGAGGGCACTGACGGAGGAGTGGGGAAGGCTGGGCAGAAAGACAGGGCTTCAGGTTGCTGAGCTATTCCCATTCGGTGTGATGGGCAATTGTGGATGTAAACTAGCCAGAGGCACATCTTGGGAGCAATTAACAACCATGTTTGCACAGCTGACACAGCTATAGAGTGTGGGGAGGGGACTCACATCTGCGCTTGTGGTGATCCCAGGTTTGGGCAACCTGGTTGTCCCCCGGCCAGGCAGAAAGCCCCGTTTCATTGACTGCACCAGGGCCATGCCGTCAGCTGTAGCCCAACAGCTTCCAAGTGCTCCAAGTACCACGTCCCAAGACTGCAACAGCCTCCCTGGCTCACACACTTTTTC
Source organism: Cariama cristata (assembly GCF_000690535.1). NCBI lineage: Eukaryota > Metazoa > Chordata > Aves > Cariamiformes > Cariamidae > Cariama > Cariama cristata. The sequence goes on from NW_009600282.1 coordinate 47,057, forward strand.
TGGAAGGAGGCATTTGGGGTATTTTTTGCTCTTTTCTCACCATCATCCAAGGCTGTACCTGGAGGAAGGGAATCAAAACTCTCCTTACTTCCCACCCCTCGTCCTTCAGCCCCCCCTACAAAGAGGAGTCAAGGAAGAAACTCCGCACTTACTTACACTTCAGGCAGGTGTAATCTGATAGCTCCTGTTCAGCCTGAAGAAAGACATGGGTCAACATAGCCTTTAGCCTTGCAAATACAGCAGTGTTGTTGCTTTTAACACAGCTACCTGCTTTGTGTTAAACTAACAGCACAGGCCTCAGGTTTCTGCATTTGTCAGGCTTTGCTTGGACTTTCCTGGCCTGCCTAGGGTTTTGGTTTAGCTTCTTTGTTTGTAACAGTAATTATCCAGTAATCAGGTGCTATTACCTAATTTGTTTAAATTTTTCCTTAGCTTTATACGATTGTGTGGTATAACATTTACATATTTTTTCAAATATAGATATTTCTGTAACTAGGAGATATTAAGAACAAGTAGTTATTCTGCATAGAGTGAAATGTCTATAGCACTAGAATGAAAAACAAAGGAGTACAGGCATGGCGGGATATTAGCAGGGGACTCGAGAATACAGTCACAGGACGATATTGAAGGCCTCAGGGCTATAAACAGCTCACCAGTGCCCAGTTACTGGTCATCAAAGGATTGCAGCCCTGAGAGCTGGGTAAAACCAGCTTGGAGGATAACTAGGAGAACAGAGTTTGAGTACCCAGTGTATGTAAAACACAGTGCAGGTCGTAAACTCGGGTGTAATGTGGACCTGTGAACCAATGAAGGAAGAGCCAGGAGTAAAGCACATGAGTAAATGTATAAAAATGACCCCAAGCAGACCTCAGAGCAGAGTTTACACCCACCACCCTCGTACTCCTCCCGGCAAAGTTGCAGAATGCGGCTGGCCTGCCATCCCCTTCCCTTAGGGCTGAAGCCATCAACCTGAGGAACCAGTGGGGCAGAGCAAAGGGTGAGCACAGAGAAAAGGGTGAACACCAGAGAATGGGAAAGATACTAAAAAGTTTGGTTCAATTTTAATTTAAAATATTAATTTTAACTATACATAATTAAACTGTAAATCTTAGTATTGTAACCAGACTAATAATTCTTGGGTAAGACTGTTAAGATTCTAAATATACTACTGATAAATTCTCACCTTTGCATACAAGGCATGTTTTTTTTCACCATAACAGGATTTTGAGTGTAAGAAATTGGTGGGAATTCAAGCCACCTACTCTATTACCTGGATGCAAAAAAATTGGTAATATCAGTGAGTCCCCTGCACACCTGGGTAGAGCCAAAGGACAGAATAGCCCTATTGCTTTCTTGCTTCCCATATGCAATATGAAAATACCCCATATAGTGCAAGGTAACCTCTGAAATGAGTGGATCGGGAGAAGGAGAATGACCAGAGCCCTGGCCTTTCAAGAAGAGGCAGTGCTGCCAGAAAACATAGCACGCCCCTGACTGCGACTCAAGGTGGGGGCTGTTGCAGGCCTCAGATGTGAATAAGCATGACCAATATCTCACTTGACATCACAATTACCGCAGGATGTCAGAGATACTGAGCAAGACCCCAGGCCTGGGGAAAAAGGAAGCTTTCAATGTGGAGGCACTAGTACCTGCTACCTCACGACTGTCTACAGCCCTTCCCTCTGCCAAGCGACACCTGAAGAGCTGACATACCACATGCAATGATGTATTGGTGACAACAGACCTGTCCACCTTGTCTATTCGGCAAAAGGGGAAGGTAGCAGTTGAGCAGCCCCAGGGCACACCAAGGCTGTGGCACCAAAATCCCCATTTCAGCAGTAAGTCAGAGGTTGCCAGCACTCACAGGGAAGCAGAGAACATGGTGCAGGCAGCACCCCAGCTGTGGGAAGATCATCCTGGAGGTTACTGAGAAGGGAACGGGCACAGAAGCCCATTAAATACGCAAGAGACTCACATGTGACCACATGCTGGGTCCAGAAAGGGAATGATAAACCTGCCCTGGATGCCACCTTCTGTGGTATTTGGAGGAGGAGCAGGAGTATATAATGGGTTTACCCAAAAGGCAGTGTTTTAGCACACGATCAGCTTCACAGTGATACCAGTGTCCCAGAGGTCCCTTCTCCCAGTGCCTATGTGATGGCACATAAAGAAAACATCTCCTCAAAACCACCCCTTTGTAGTCACTCAGTGAGCTCTGCCAGCTGCCAGGTACTTAAAAACTTGCGGACCAATCTAGGACAAAAGGCAAAAGTTGGTACAAGAGGAGGAAGAGGAATTTGAGGCAGGGAGACAGCCCTGGGTGGCAGCCAGGTTCCCATCCTCCTCCAAGGACCTTTGCCTGACCTGCCCTCCCGTCAAGCCCCTTGCCACATGTCGGACCACAGGACTTCCAACTCTTCCCCACAGCTGGGCAGCAAGACTGTAAGGGAAGGCTGGCGTAGGGCCGGCCACGTCACGGAGGGGCAAGATCTGGGTGGCTGCAGGGAGGAGACCCTGACTGACTGGTGCAAGGGGACAGCCACAGGCAGAAGGCCATGACCTTCAGCCCAGGGACCTTCTAGGTGACCAGTCCAGGGCTAACACGCTCCCCTCCGTTCTATTGAGGTGGTCAGAGGAGACCTGTCCCATGGACAGTGTTTTAAATCACTTCATTAGTCTGGAAAACGAGCAGGGCAGTACGACAGGCAGCAGTATGACTCCTTTTTCTTTGCCTCCTTATCTTATCTGGTCTACTGATATTCTGTTATTCAGTCACTAGATATTTAGCAACTTGACCAAAAGCACTGTTTTTTTTTTCCTCCATAGCCATAAGAAATAAGATTTCATCATTATTTATTCTGTCTTATCTTCAGTAACTGAACCAGTCAGCTACAGATGAGTGGAAGGCATCAGCTCACCAAGAGGAGGTGAAATCATAGCTAAAAACTCTAGTAGGTTGCTTTCTTCATGGTTACATGGAAAAACTATTTTAAAACAAATCTTCCCAGCTGTAAATGACTGCAACTGTCCTTCTGTGACAGCTACACAGAAGTTTCTGTGGCAAAACCCCTGTGTGCTCTTATGCATGTGTCAAAATCACTGCTCCCAGAGTGCCCAGCCTGTAACCAGAACTGATAGTGAAACATGCAGTTTCTTTGGAGCATTGATGACAACCAGCATTTTTAAGGACAGCTTGTTGGAGGCCAGCTACAAACGTGGCTGAGAGGGTTATTGGTTGTAGGAGACCAGCATGAGAATCTGGTTGTGTTTGTGATCACTCCCCAAGCAATCTGAGTATATGAATTTGAAGTACTCGTGTTACAGCTTGATCTAGTTCTGTCCATTATTTTATATCCCTGGGTTTGCTATGGTTTTTTTACACAGAGAAGCTATTTGCCTGCTAAATGATGCAGCTGAGAGATTATCAGACTACCCAGTGTGTTGAAATAGCTGGCTTAAAAGCGAGGGAGATAAGTGTTTTACAAATGTAACATGTTTGGCCACAGGTAAAAGTCTAACATGACTTACTATTTGTATAATATCCAAAACTTTAACAAAAGTTTTAGCGATATATACTAGAGGGATTTATTTTTCATATATTCTCAAAATATATCCTGAGTTCCTCATACAGTAGCAGGGAAAAGATACACTCCTGGAGTGGCTTTGCAGTGGAAATGAGCTCAGCCTGTCACACTGGGCAGCGAGGGCGATGCCGTCCCACGTAGCCCATCAGCATCAGTCAGGGAAGCCCAGACTCAGCAGTCTTCCCAAACAGGCAGATCTTGTTCGCATTTCTCTTCGTGAAGTTGGCTTCCTCTGGTCGCAGAAGAAAACCTTTCTAATGATTTCAGATTTTAGTGAAATACAAAGGCAAAGTTCAAGAAGCAAAGGGTGTGTTTAATTTGGCAGCTGCAGAAAAGCTCGGCCTCCCCGGTTAGCACAGGAGGCTCACTCAGTCTGCTTCTGCCCGCGGCCACCAGGACTGGTCGTGCAGGTGCCGAGCCTGGCTATGTGCGAGGCCTCCTGGGTCGAGAAACCGGGGGTATCCCTACAGTGAGGGCTAGGGATAAACAGGAGCTGGGGTGGAAGGAGCCAGGGGGTTGCGGGTCCCGGGCTCCCGAGAGCGGCTGGCTGCGATGCAAGAGGCCCAGTGCCATCCACCCCATCCCCCTGCTGGCGCTGTCCTTCCTCACAGGGCAAGGTAGCACAGACGGGGACACCAAGGGGAAGGAGTAACGTCCATGAAGGTGGAAGTCTGAAGTCAGGACTACAAGTGTGTTTGCTGCCACATTCAGAGGCATGATCTCCCCTGCAGAAGAAATACCAACTTCCAAATGTCCCCTTTAACCTGATATGTGCAAAACCCATATTTTTAGGATATGACAACTGGGATCACCGTATCATTGCAGAATCAAAAATAGACACTTCAAGGCAGCCATTTTGTTTCATCTTAGTTCTGCCTACCACCTATATCATATTGTAACCAATGCAGGTTACATTTACCAACACAGGGCATATCCCAAGGGCATGCTAAGTGCTTCAAGAAGAGGTGCGTCTCACACCCCATGTAGATGGGGTCGTGACCAAGACTATGCGACAAGGTAGCACAAAATCTGGACATTTTTGAGATTACTGGGAGACTGTGATGACAGTACTTTACATCTAAGGTTTCTCCCCAGCCCAAATGCATTACTGTTGAGATTGCAGAAGGAATTGTGGATTTTAGGACTCGGCTCCCTCCATCCTGCTCCCCTGCAGCACTGAGCGGTGCTGGTGCTGCTTGACATGCCAGCAGGGCCGCCCTGGGCAGAGTGTGCTCCACCAAGGCATGCTTTCTGCTCAGCTTCCTTCCCCAGATCTGCTCTCATGCTGACTGCAATTTGCCACCATTCCTGAGCAAACCCTGGCTAACGGGCAAAGGGACACAGCCCAGGTCCTGCCAGCTCTGCACCTGATTGCTTGATGTCCTGGCATTTACTTATGTTCAGTGTCATTCTACTTCTTTCCTACCCATGTATTCACACACAAATGCACACGCACGCACACGCACTCACCTTTGTTGTATATTTTGGAGTCACAAAAGTTTTAACTGCTGTTACTATAATTAAAGCAAATGACTCTACAGGAGATTGTGGCTAAGACACCCTCAATGAACAGTGGAGATTCTATGAGAAAATGCTTCGTTAGCTTGTATCTTTGTTTTTCGGCCTCTCAGTGTAAATTTAAGATAACCCTCATGTTTGCATTGCAGCAAGCATGCTGACTTTGCATACTTCTTCCACCCCCACGCCCTATTGCTTGATTTTAAACTAGGAGATAAAACTCCGGGCAACGACTCCATTGCACAGCTTCTTTTTCTTTTCAGCAGAACTGAAAAAGAGAAGAGGCATTCACATTTCCCGAGTGCTTAAGATCAAATTTTGACCTTAAAAAAAAGCCTGGCTCCAACTTTTGCAACCTAATCTGTTAGAGCTTGTTTGCCTGCAGGCTTTCAGTATCACGCTGCACGCTGGCCTCAACACCTGCATCTATCACATCTACTTGGACTACACGTGCTGCTACCAACATCAACTGCAGCATGTGCATAATTACTAAATTGGTCCTCGCCTAAGCAAGGACAGTTAAACCCACAGCCTGTTCAGTGAAGTAACACAGTTATGTCATTATACAACTGCTTATGACGGAGACTATTTATGCCACTTTCCCTAAGCTGCAGGAGCTCTATTGCTACAGGCACAGCTGTACCAGTATAATTGCTCCTACAGGGAGTCTCTCACTGGCTCAGCTCTCCGTGAGAACTCAAACCCATCACACCATGGCAGGTCTGGGCATGTGTAGGGCAAGAGCTGCTCTCTAAGCCAGGTAAGTGTGGGAGTCACACAGACAGGGAGGGGCAATGCACTTACTCCTGTGGTGCTAGCTAGCAGTGGAAGTTGTGAGTTTTGCAAGGCTTCACATGTTGAATTTTGGTCAAAAAGGCAGAAACAGTTGCATTAATTTCCAAAAATTATATTTGATGAATAATTTCACCTTCACATTAACAGTGTATGCACACAAGAACAAGGTTCTGCTATGATCTAAAGGATTAATTTAAAGCGATACAATTTTAGAGTGAAAATTTTCTGTATGGAAACTTCTGTTCTGGCATAAGAAATCCTTTTTTATGTGTCACCTGGCAAACAGTTTAAGCTCAACCAAGAAGTCACTGTTATGCTGGAATGAAAGTCTACACAAGGATTTAGAGTAGTAACATTTTCTCATCACAGTTCTACTGCATTATTTCCTCATGTAGACAGCCTTATGTCAGATAAATTTTACTGATAGAATGATAAAACTTATCCACACTGAAAAGACTACTAGTTTTCCTCTCTTTCTTATTGTAATGGTCTGTATCTTATAGGGTTCTTTCCTCAGATGTTTGCCTATACTGTACATCGAGTACAGACAAGGTGGTCTCACCTACCACAAGTATCAAAGTAGGTCCAGTGACTATATTCTTACTATGGAAAGGGACTGCAGAACATCTTTGTGTCCAAGCTTAGATCTTCCAGTGCATATTATGGATATGATGTGCCTAAGCTATAAGATAGCTCTGGTCAAGCTGAAGATACAAGTTTGGGTCGCAAGCGTATGAACCATGTTGGTAAAGATTAAAGTCTGTTCTCAAGCGCTCTCTTCATACAAAGTCCTTAATTTCATGCTATTACTCAGTAGTGTTCACAAGAGCACTTGTTTTCCTGTTGGTCAGAGAGCAAAGTCTTGTTAAATATAGCCACTAGCTCAATAAAATGTAGTTGAAATATCATATTCACCCTACATTTATCTTCTACTATATAGAAATGCTGGCTGACAAGAAGTCTGACCACAGGACTGGCTGTCCTTTAGAAGGACAATGACTGGATCTTGAAGACACTACTGCTCACTGAAGAAGAATGGGTGGTGGACTGTAATTTAAGCATCCTGTCAATGCAGATGCTTCCATGCTCATTACAATGCCAAAAATAAAAATGAATACCCCCATGAAAGGCAAATTATATGATGCAGAAATCTCACATTCATTCTATAATCAGCCACTGACCAAGGTTACTATCATTCACTATGGAGCAACTTCAGCGGGATCCAAAAATTGTTTCATTATATAGGGAGCAAAATAGGTGCTTTTGATCAAAAATTACTAAGAAGGAATGACTGAAGATGCTAGATGAAGCCTTCTGGGAGGTAAGAAGGATGTCTTGCTTGTCTTCAGTGACTTATTCTGATCTGGCCGCAGACCCAGGAAATGTCTGAAGTAAGACTGCTCCCACGCTGGAGACACCACTCTCCTTAAAGGAATATATAATACAGTGTATTGCAGGCTTTAAAATGCTTCCATTTGGCACAAAATCATAACTGTAGGAGAACGGGAATCTTTCCAAGAAAAGGCATATAGAGCAGCGCTGATATTGTGCTTATGGCTGTAGCACAGAAAGACAGACTAACCTACAGCTGAATCTTCACAGCAGCCCTGATGGTGAAGGTGCTTTAAGCTGGCCCATGGTTCACATCCTGTGGGAACACAACTGTCTACTCCAAGTGAGCCAGCGTCCAAAGAGACTGCATTGCCAGTGCCAACCACATGGCAAAATGCTGCCACTACCCAAGGAACAGACCTCGAATGGCCAGATACGCTTCACAGATGAAATCTTGGGCCAGGTTTTGAGCGTCTCCGAGGTTGGTTACTATTTCTGAGCTCTGTTCAATAAAGCCTCAGCTTTCTGCAACGTTGATTGTCTTCTTTTTCTTCTCCCCTCCTGCCAGTTGTCTTATCACCCTCTAGGTGCAGATACTTATATAAAATCTGCTCAACATGAACATATCTCACTACTCTTTGTTATCCAGCAAGTTAATATTAAGGTTTCGTTTACCTCCAACACACTGATGGGCCTAACTTACAAGCATAAAAATAAATATCCAAACCCAAACCTACCAAACCTATGCACTTTTTTTTTTTTAAAATATATATAAATAGTTATCTGGCCTACAGATTCAGCAAAAACTCATTTCCATAGCTGCTCTGGTATGGATTCTCTGACGTCTAACAAAGACAAGCTCATCAGCTCCTCCCACAGTGCAGGCTGTAAAAGTGTTTCTGTCCTAGATCAGGTCATTCAACTTCACGAAATTTGTATGAACTTGGCACATTTCAGATCTTTATCATTTTGTCAGATTGGATGCAAAAAGAGAATACTTTTAAAATACATAGAATGGAATGGAGAGAAGGTGAGAGAGAAAATGAGACAGAGAAAATATAACCCAAATGTCCTTAAAAAAAACAAACAACAAGCTGAAAATTCACAGGAGTCACAGTTACAAGGTTGGATGGCAGTTTAGACAGAAAATATCAGGAACTGGGAAGAGCAACTAAATGCTGTAGTGGTCTAAAGGAAACCTTTCAAAAGAACTATAAACTTTTCACCTGGTTCCCATGAGGACTGAAAAAGATTCATGCATTTGCTCCATTTTCCAAATCCTTTCCAATTTTTCTAATATAAATGTTATTCTCATTAGCAATGTATGTGCATCCTTAAAAATTTCCATTTCAAAGTAGAGTAAGGTTGCTAAGTGACATTAGCGCTTAAATCAAGGAAATTAATAATTAACACCTCACATCTGGCACTGCCCACATATTAAATGCAATATTCTTATGAAACATAAAGCAAACCACATCTGAGTCCCCACACAGCTCACAGACAGGGGTTGCTGTCCATTTAACTATTTCATTCTCTAAATGTCTTTCCTATGGCAAAGAAACAATGGAAATATTAGTTACAAATTTTCAACTGTCAGTGGATTTTTAGTATAATAAGTCTGTTCATTGAAAATTAATTTTATTTATATGATTGAGTGATAGACACAAGTATCCAATGTTTCTGGCCTTACATTTGAGACCGATCATTATGGATGTCTCTTGTATGTAGCAGAATGTAATTTATTATCCTTTTAACTCAAACTCACAAGAACTATGCTGTTGCCATATGACAACTTCATATGGTATTTGAAGAAATTGTTCATGTCTTCTTAAAGGTTTGTTTATCTACCCTTGCTTTTCCACTTTATTTTTATTATTTTCAGGTAAATTTAAGTATTGTCTTTCCAAACCTCAAGAAGGGACTGGTACCAAGACCAGCATGCTGAAATGAACAGAAGCACATGGATATTGGCTTGTCTCATTGAAGACCACGTTGAGTAAAACACTAAAGCAGTTTAAACAAAGACACCAAGTCCTGTATGAAAACTAACCCCTGCTTAAATACTTTGTAAAAGTGCAGCCAGGTAGATACATACTTCTAGGAAGAAGAGTTGCTTTTGGATACCCACCACATGCAGCCTACAGGAAGCCCACGCTCGGGCTATGAGAACTAGTACCAGACCTGTAGCAGGTTACTGTATTGATATCCACGTTTAAGAGGAGAAAAACAAAGAACCGCAACCCCATGATGCAGAGCTCTTTGCCAACCACTCTGGGCAATGTGGGTAACCCTCACTTGCACTTGTTTGGTACTTACTAAAGCTCAACACATTTCACAAGTGCAGGAGGGCATCTTTTGCTTGTCTTTTATAGAGGCCAAAGTGCGGAGATTTCTTCATTACATCAGGTAATTGCTTCAGGCCAGACAGTCAAAGACTGCAAGTCACAGGAACTCAACTTGATTACTGCAGCAGTAAGGAGATGCACACGCAGTGCACGTAAACATGGAATTTGGGAAAGGAATAGTAGGAAAATACATTATATTCCAGTTTCAGGTCATCAGAATTCATTGATGTCAGTATTTTCTGCCACTTTGAAGACGCAATAATAAGGGGTTCCCCCCCCCCCCCCAAAAAAAATACCAATCTCTTAGACATTTTGTAATTCCTGTCTTTAAAGTTGATTTTTTTTTCCGGAATTTAAAATAGAAATGCACTTGCATTTCACATCTACTGGAGAAACTTTGAAATGCCCTCCCAGGAGAACAGAAGTATCTTCCAGTGCCATTTTTTAAATTTTGCATCTCCTGCCTGCTCAAGTCCAGCCTCAAAATACAAACTTAGTAAGGCCCAGAGAAAGGCAGATGTCCAAATACATAGAATTGTCCTTCCCACCAGAGAAATAAAGGTTCTGATGACACCTGCTGGCTCCATGGGGATCAGGCAAACACCAACCACCCCCTGCTGCAGCTCTGGAATTCCTGCATGTAAAAATGCAGGCCAAATAAATTATTGAGAATGAAAACGTTCCTTTGCTGTGAGTCAGAGAATCACAGGAAGCAAGGCTGGGAGTGAGTTTAAAAGGTCATTTATTCCATCCCCTGGAATTAAGCAGGATTCATGCTACTTCCATCATACCTCAGGGGTGATTGCTTTACCTGTTACTGAAAATTGATAGTACTTCTCTGGAGACACTATTACAGTGTTTCATCACTTTTGCATTCACTGCAAATCTTCCATAGTAAGATGTCCTATTAAGAGACAATTGTAATTTTATTTGTGTGTTCAAGGACAATTAGACAGCACTTGACTGTGAAGTTGAAAATATAAAGGAGATACTTCAGCCCAATGTTACATAATACTACAGCTTTACCCATCTTGTACAGTAATGCACCCACCCCACATGAGATGCAGGAATACATACCTTCCAAAGATGCTTTCACTACAGGAATCCTCCCATATAAACAATTGCATAGGCCTAGTTCTCTATAAAAAGGGTCAGGCTTATAAACAGTGTAGGTGTGGAACCATCAGAGTGTTTGCATCCAGCTGATTTCAATTACAATGTGCACTCTTTGAGTGGGAGAAGCAGCAGCTGCCTTGAATCATCTCGTTGACAAACTAAGTATGTTTAAGAGACTGTATAAAGACCTGTTTTATAACTGTTCGAGCATGTTAGTTTATATGTTATGAGTAATTTCACAGTGAAATTTCAGAAGAAATACAGATCCTTGAAAATAATCTCTGTGTATCTCCTGCACTACTCCTGACACACTGGCATTTTGTTTAGTCTAAGAAATGTGGAAGAGGTTAGATCACATTCAGCCCAAATATTTTCCTAAATTAACACTTTTTACCTTTCTTCTTCTCATCAGACTTCAGCCTGGACAGTATTTCTGACTGATCCCAACTAGCTCCATCAAGACAGGTGTAAATAACCTGTGGCTGCCCTTGAGAAACCAAATGGGTAGCCACTAGCTGGGGACAGAAATTCACAGGGCCTTCAGTGAAACATATCTATTTGGTTACTACCTCGTTTGAGCAAGGCAAGAAATTCAATTCCAAAAAAATCTCTTACTGGGAACCTGGTACAGATACACTTAATTAAACCACCAGTTTCCTTCCTGGAACCTGATCTCTTGGTATTACAATCATGGCCCTTATATCTCATAGCCCACTTTGAAGCTCAGCTGTGGTCAAGTTACAAACGTTACTAAAATGGGGCATGGCATGTGAAACGGAGGCATTACCTAAGCAAGAGCTATTGCTGTACCAAGGAGCTTGTAATTGGAAGGAACCATAGTTTACACTGGGAACCTAAGCCCAAAACCAAATATTAAAATGACTGGTTGCTCCATGGTCACTCAAGGTTTCCTAAACCAGACTGGGGAAAGTAAGTAAGAGGAAATGCAGCCACTGAAGCAGAGGTGTTGCCAGCCCCACAATAAGAACTATAAAAGGCTGAAAGGGGCTTGTAACAGAAATCCTCTGAATATTTGGAACAAGCAGCTGAGGCTGCCTCTGCAGTATCTACCCCCAGGTACTCAAGGGTCACAGAACTTTTGACAAACAGATTGGTGAGAACCTGGACTACATAATCACTGCCAAGTTTGGCAGAGTTGTATATGCATCCAAAACCACCTGTCTGTTAGAGAACAGACGGTCTTTAGCTCAACTGCTGACATACCAGTTGCCTATTGCCCGGCCTCAGCGCTGTGTTGGCACAAGCTCCCAGCAGAGACGAAATTGGGCAACAATACACATGTATTGCCCTTGCTTGTTCTGGTCTTGGAGGCAGTTTTGTCTTAAACTGCGGAAAAGTTCTGTTTTGCAAGTGTGACACACTGGTAATCCTCTCCCAGTAAATCACTCTGCGAATATGTATAGTTTGGCAGAGTCTTACCCATATGCTGTGTTTTACTGCTCAGAAAGCTCTATTGAATCCAAGGGGTGACTGACAATATAAATAGTAGTTGGTGGGTGGAATATGTTACTCCCAATAGTGTGTGGAGGATACTCTCAGCAAGGTGTTACCCAGCATGAAAAACTAGCAAGTGCTTTGTGAGTAACTAAGGAGGAAGACAATTCCCTCAGATCTCTCTGCACAGCCAATATATCTCATAGCAACCTCCTTTTTCTTCCAAATAAAATAGGATTGATGTAGTTTTTGTGGTCCGAAAACATTTAACTGAGGGATTCAAAGACTTTAAGATTTCTTCAAACCCTTCTTTTCACTACCATCTATAAACAAGACTTCAGCTTTTTAATATTAAATACCAATATTGTTGCATTTTAACTCAGGCAGGGCTTCTTGTGGTGACCATGTGTGTCAGGGTCTCAATGCAAGGGCTAGGAAGAGGCTTGGTTGCTATTGTCATTGCAAATAACATTGATAATTTTGCTGCACACAGAAGCTGGGCATGGTTTTGTCTGCATCAGGTTTTCCTTGTATTGTCTTCTTGGGCCACACCACAGTACCACAGTCTCCAGAAAGATGCACAGATTCAGAAGCACATCACAGTAATGCAGCTTTATTCGACCATATCAGATGCAAATTTCTTCCATGTAATGAGAAGACATTTGAATTTCAAATCCAACTGAATTAATCACAAATAAATATAGACTAGGAAGCAGGAAAAAAATGTCCAACCAGAGAACTGAAGTTCTGGAGTCACTGGGGCATCCACAGTGGAGCTCTTTATGTTTAGGCAACAGACCGCATGATGTTAGGGCAGGGCCTTCACTCAGTAACCCCATCTTACGTTCCTGTGTTCTTTAACACAATGCCTATATTTGGGGCCTATTATGACCAGGATTGTTTCTAGGAGGAAGAATATTTTAAAATAATTTAAACCAAGGAAGAATTTAGGTACCTAGAGCCTGCGACTCTTCATGACTCCTCTGCTGAACTTCTTACAAGCGTAAAACCCACAAGCACCCTCCAGTAATGTGTCCTTGCACTGTGGATACAAAACTGGTCAGATCATGGAGGGGTTACATTCAGGTCTTAAGCACTTCCTAATCAAATCTTGCACTTTGTAAGCAAACACTGTTGTCACTTTTATAGAAGTAATACTCATCAGCAACAACCAAAAGACTTTCTGCATTGAGTCCTGGATGCCCAAGTCCTTTATGGGATTTCTAAAATATCATCCTTTTCTCTGACAATAATTTTTTTTGGTTCAGTTGAAAAATACAGACTAGTCCCCTTATCTCAAGTTTTAAGGCCAAATTCTTTTTCTTTTACAGTCCAAATCAGAATGAAATGTTCTGTTTCATTTGGGGGTATTTTAAAAAGTAATTTAGGAGCATGAGGGGAAGATACGGATTTCCATGTTTATATTTTATTTGGAATTAGGCCAATGATCAAAATAGTGATGAGTTTAGATCACGCCCACACTACAGAAATTGCTGAGTAAGCCACCTGCCTTAAAGAATGTGCCTTGGCCATCTAATAACGCTCAAGACCCAAAACCAGCCTGACAAATCTGTTTAAGCAAGACCAATTGAAAATTCAGTAAGTTTATTCTTACTTCCCATAGCTCTGTACAACTTTTGCAGTAATATCGGCTTCCCCCATTTTGTCTTTTATAGGAGAAACATCACTCAGTGCTTATCAGTCAGTCAATTTTGGCATACTGATATGTTACTGAATAGCTGGCATGCTCTTGAAAGTGGAGTGGAGTGGGAGTGGAGCCCTGGTCTCTCCTCTAAAAGGAATGGCCGAATTGCAGGGCGAGGGAGCTGACAACACCCCTACAAATGTTCTGTGCCTTCTCCCTCCCTCCCTTGTGTTCCCTCCTGCATTGTTGAATAGTGACCTGGTCTGTTATGGAATGGGGTGTTTTAAGCAGGATTGGATACTGCTTCTACCACTGAGCAGCTCAGACCCTGCCTGTAAAATAATTCTCATGGGTCATTGGATGTGTGGGTCCAAATCCTGCCAGGGTGCTGAAGGGCTGCACGCAAAAAGTTTACTGTTCTCTTATTTCTCATGAAAGATGTAACGTATTTACTGGAATATACCCTCCCTCATTATGCCATTTATGGGAAACACAATACTCGGTGTTTATAAAGCAGTTAATTTGTAACAGACAAAACGAGATTATCACTCTTTGGAAGAGCAAATATTTGTTGAAAAACTTCTATATGGGACAGACATCTTTGTCTTGTTTTTAATCATAGTTGATTGAGAAAAGTAACAGAGGAGCTACCTAATAGGTAAGACAAGATTTGTATGAAGCATTCAGATTGTAAAGGGAAGGATTATTAACTGTTTTATATATATATATATATATATACACAATTTTATATATTTATAAGCTATTCTGTAATGTTTTAAATGGTTCTAGATCTTATTCAGCATTCTAATATATGTTTCTTTTGCTCTAATGCCTTCAGAAGAAAAATGCATTTGAGTAAGAAACTTCTTTCTTTGATATCTGAGACTACTAGAAACAAATATTTCTTAAATTGGAAAGAATGCTCACTTTGCTCTAACACTTACTTATTACTGAACTGCCTACTCTATGCATAAATTGATTTATCTAAAATTCGCAATAAGCTTCACTCAGGTCTGAAAATACAAGTCTATAATGTGCAAAAAATACCACTTTATTGTTTCCAGAACTGTTTTTCCCAGTCCTACAGGACATACTTTATTTCTAACTGTTACTAAAGGTGAATGATAAAGCTGCTGTAAAGTTAACTTTAAATTTTGCAATCTCAGATTTGTAGTGAATACTTAGTGCAATTGTGAGGTTCTTATTCCTGTGATGTTCATAACACGCAAATCAGTAGCATTTGTGTATGCCTGCAGGACTCTCTTCTTGAGTGCAGAATGCTCTGGGATGTGCCTGTAAACAAGGGCTTCTGCGTTTGCCCTGTCCTTTCAGTCTGAAACCTACTTCTGTGAGGAAGGCAGACCCCTCTGGAAGGCAGCTCATTGCTTTCCCCATTCAGTCCCTCCTCATCTCCTGGGGGGGAACTGGTGGCCCACCTGAGCCAAGCACTGTCCCTCAGAGGGAGACGCAACAGCGACGTCTGCCAAATGCAACACTGTCAGATGTTGCACAGGAATTGCATTGTCCCCAGAAAAGACAGGGAAGGGCTGGTGCTCTGCAAAGTCTAGTGAGTAATTAGGCCTGATGGATGCTCTTTTAGAGGGACTTCTTCTGTCACAGAAAGCCCTTTCTCTATGACTGAATACAATCAAAAGCAAAATTTCCCAGTCCTTGCCTCTTTGCTAGAGCTGACTCTGCAGCATCCAAGGAGACCTCTTTGAAGTAGGGATGACTGCCTAGGGAAAGGGCCTCCTTCTTTGCTGCCACAGCAGGCACAGCATTGTAGCAGGAACAGCACCTCAGTGCCTGTGTTACTTCCCACAGAAGTGGGTCACTACATAAGGAGTAGAAATGCCTAGCAGTTACTGTAATAGCTCTTAACAGCACTGCTTGCAGTCCCTCAGGGGAGAGTAAGTACCCCCACCCTGCAGAAGTCATGTGCACCGTTTGGCCAGCAAGGCTGCAGCTGAAGTCAAGCCATCCCCTTCCCTAATCCACTCCTGCAAAATCCAGACACTGGAAATCTCATTGAAAATAAAGCAAGAGTTAACAGGAAAGAAAAATAAAGAAAAAAAAATTCGCAACCACAGTATGCTGCATATTTTACTCTGTTCCCTGGGTGCCATGCACTTGAGAGGAGGTATAACATTCATGGATTTCACTGCCTCCCAATTAACTCACTACAGCCCATCTGTATTGCACCATGTACAAAACGTGACCTATTATCTCAAAAGAAAATAGCACACCACCTGACTGCCAAAAGCACTCTGTGACTTGGCACCCAAATATCTCAGTACTCACATCAACAAACCTTTTCAGGACTAACTCCCACAGCCTGAATCAGGCAACTGTGAAATTCAGCTGAACTCTGAATAAACAGCAATCAAAAAAAAACCAGTTTTCCCATATGCCAAATCACAAATTATACAATGACCGTAATTTGCTGTCACAGATCCTTAACTTAAAAGCAGTAGTTAATAGTTGCCATGTGTTTTCTAGATTGTTGAACCACTTACTACTTTAATGATGGGCCATATAATCTACCTTTTCATCTCATTTATCCGTTTGAATGCCACTGCTATACAAAAGGATTCTGTGCAGGCTTGGTGGTCTTGAATATCCTGTTTAATTTACAATGGGAAAATGCATCTCCAAAGATTACGGCCATTCAAAATTTTTCCATAAGGTGCAATTCAACACTGCTGTATGGGAGAGAAATTAATATACTGCTTCGATGGAAAGATAAATGATAAGCATATTTGCATTTTATGCTTGAAAAGCGTGTTTGCATGTGCAAATTTACACAAGCAATGTGTGATGCTAAAGTCTGCTTGAGGTCTTCTGTAAGATGTGTCCAGTTCTCTCCAAACATTTTGTTGGACAGTTGCGAGACCTTGTGTTAACTGCTCAGAAATCAAAACTTGTGTAAAATACTGTATTTTAAGCACATAACAACTGTTTCATCCTTGTGCTTTTTGGTACTGAAACATGGCATTTTCAAAGAGGAGATGGCACTGACAAACCTGCTTCAGCATTTGTTGGACACTGAAGTATAAAAGAACAGGGAATCCTATGGCACGTGATCAGGAGAATGATCTGAATGGAGCAATAAACAACCTATAGCAGAAGTATGAAAAGTGACATGAAATGACCAAAAGTAATCACGTCATTTCATCACATGCTGCCTAGAATTCTTGTGCTTACAGATGACATGAATTTCACAGGAGCGAAAGCTGTGACACAGGTCCAACAATCCGATTCTTCCTCTTTGAGCTGTATATTGTACTTGAAATCTTTGTTTCATTTTGTAAAGGAATTACAAGTTAGCAAGGGAAAATCAGTGAAATACTTCTGATGTGAACCACCAATACCAGAAGATCATGGTCTTTCTTCTGGATTCACGTAACGATGTTGGAAATGCCTCTCTCTCAGTGATCTAAATTTGACCTTCCAAATAGGAACCAGATCAAGTTTAGAGTATATACACTGAAGACACAGAAAGACCACCTTGCTACATCTATGACCTTTTGCATTGTGAATAAAAGAATAAACTAAAAAGTCATTATGTTGCATTTTCTTTTTCTTTCTCCATTTTCTTTACTAGAAAAACAAAGAGCTCTTACTGGATGTCAACATGAAAACAGGAATTTACCTACTTCTCTTAAGTGAAGTATGTGTTGAAATTGTCAAGGCTGGTGTCAAACCTAAAATTCCAAAGAAAGAAAAAGAGAATAATTTCTTGGAAAGAAATGAAAATTTTAATATTTCTGAAGAGTGGCATCATCATAAAAATATCACTAAGCCCGCTGAAGACCGAGGTCTAGAAGAGTTCACTCTTTACAACTTCACTGAAAAGACTGCAAATTTTGGATTTAACCTCTACAGAAAAATTGCAGTGACACATGATAACAACGTAATCATCTCTCCTCTTTCTGTATCAGCTCTCATGACTGCATATATGCTGGCAGCCAAAGGGGAAACACAGAGACAAATAGTAAAAGGTCTAAACTTCCATGCTTTGAAGGACAGAGCAGATCTCAATCATTTACCAGCTTTGCTTAAACAACTGAAAGATAACATCACGATGAATGAAGAACTTCTCCTCGTGCAAGGTACTCTATCTTTTATCCAAAAGGATTTCAGACTCAAGGAGTCTTTCCTCAATTTATCCAAGCAGTACTTTGATATGGAATTCCTGAAAGTGGACTTTCAAAACTTTACACAGGCAAAATTTGTCATAAATCAAAACATTAACAAAAGGACCAAAGGAAAAATCCCAGAGCTTTTTGAAGAGCTTGACCGCCGTAATAAACTGCTACTTGTCGACTACATTGTCTTTAAAGGTAACTGTTTTTATTTTGCAAAATAATTATTTATTAGAAGAATCAGGACTTGAATAACTTCAGCTACATTAGAGGAAGTTTAAATGAATTCAGATGTCCTGTTTTCTCTATGTCCTTATCCAGATTTACTTTATTCTATTTGGTTTATTTAATAGGAAATTATTTTTCATTATAGGGAACCATAATTCTTCTATGCTTTCTTGCATACAACAGAGTCTCAAATAGAATAAAAAGCCCCACATTAAACTACGCAATCTGTCTCTGAGTGATCCCTTTTTATGAATAAAAAGTATGTTTCATTTTCATTCACCAATTAAAATGAAAAAGCCTTAATCACGATAGTCTTTTTTGAATGTTGGATACTGGGCATAAAATCATTGACTGATTTTACATAGTACACAAAGTCATGAAAAAAAAATAATTTATTTCAGTCAATAATCTTATACCCCAGAGGAACCAAAGTATCCCATTACATTACCTCGCAGGGTGAGGGAAAGAAATAGCTGTGATGGGCACAGACTGTTCTGTGGACAGGTCCTCTACGGCCAAATATCTTATGATCCTTTTCCTGTTGTTGGGGTCTTTGTGACTGCTGGCTTAGAAGATAGGTAAGGGACTCCAAAAGGAGGTCCTAGGAATGACAGGGAGTCATAGCCCATCCTTTACTCTGAAATAGCCATACAGAAGCCAGAGACACCTGGTTAGGTAAAAAGCAAAGACAAAGAGCTAGGGTGACAAAGGGGATGAGAGGAATGCTGTGCAGAGAACACACAGTCACAGCCACTACTCCAGTCCAAAGCGCTCAGTAGTTGCCTTTCACGGAAACCTCACCAAAATAAATGTACACATGAGAACAAAGAAAATTACCCCTCAGCCATACAGCCTCCCTCCAGATTAAGTTCATTCTTTTGTATTTACAAAAGTGCAGTTTGTCCAATGCCAAGGTTACTTTCCCTGCAGAAAATCAGAGAAAAAGAGATAAATGGCTGTGGCTACATTTGAAAGCAACGGTAGAGATCAGAATCATTAGTACAGAAGAGGTCACGTTCCAGTGCACCTTACAAGTCAGTGCACTGCTGAATCCCCATCCAAAAGATTGTATAATTAATTTAAAAACAGGATGTTGAATAGCTGGTAGAGAATTTCAGAGAAGGTGACATGCTAATAAAAGATGAATGCTCATATGGCATTCAATAAACAAAAAGGATATCAGTTCTGAACTTGACTGGTAACTATTCAACCTTAGAAAAAATTTACCTTCTTCCCTTGCAAATGAAGGAGTTTATTTTGTGGATTACTTCTTTTTCCTGCTGTAAAAAAATTAAAGCACATACACTAAATATATTGCAATTGCCATCCATTTATCCCATCCACTTCAACTAGATACAGAAAATATCCTATACTTTAAGGGTTTCTGAACATTTTTCTGAATAAATCTGAAGGCACATAATTATTTACTTTCTTTCTTTCCTCAGGCAAATGGGTCTATCCATTTGATTCCAAATTCACGGAAATGGAGACTTTCCACATAAACAAATACAGAAGTGTACAAGTACCCATGATGTTCAAGTCAGCTAAAGTTAATTCAACTTTTGATGAGAACTTAAGATGCACTGTAGTAAAGATACCCTACAAAGGGAAAGCCCACATGCTGATTGTAATCCCAGAAAAGGAGGGAGATTACATTTCACTTGAAGATCATTTGACTACAGAGCTTGTGGAATCCTGGCTTGGAAACATGAAAACCAGGTATTATTTTGACATCCATTAGCCTTAATGTCTTTTATATCTCTTGCAGCAAAGCAACAAAGCACAACAAAGATTAGTTGGTCTTCCTAACCCTTTTCACATGCTGGCGTCTCTGTGGCATTACGTATCTACAGAGTAGAGGACCTTTAATGGCCTACCCACAGCCCAAGTGGCATGTGAAAACTTCTACTATGAAGCGACAAGTCTGGCTCGTCTCAGTTAGAAATGTCTGTCTCTCTGAGGGCATAGTCAATCTAGACTTTCCATATTCCTCCTCAGGCCTTCTCTCCTTAAATTTTGCACTGCCAGGCAAAGTGCACAATAAATCTAGATACACAGTATATTTATTAAACCTTTCCTAACAGGAACCCAGAATAATGGATAAATTTGAACATAAAAATGTAAACCCGGATTATTCCTGTGAAATGTAATTCCTGAAGTGACAATTCTTTTCGGAGGCCAATAAATTAGTATGTCACCCTAGTATCAGGGCACTGTAAGTGCTGCTTGAAGGATTTTATAGAGAAGGAAATTATTTCTAGCACCTTTGGCAGCCAACAGGTCAGAGATGCTATTCTGCCAATCTAAATTCCAGGAGAGACTCTTTAGGTTTGCCTCCTTTTTTCCTGCGTAAATCTTAATTCCTGAGTAGTGTGCACTTCAGCAGGCAAGTGATCTACTATATAGTCCAAGATTGCATTGAACTATTTTTTTTCCTCAAACAGAAAAGTGGATATTTCATTTCCAAAGTTCAAACTAGAGCAAAAATACAAAATGAAGAAATTGCTTCATGGTCTTGGAATTAAAAATCTCTTTACACGTACAGCAGATCTTAGTCATCTCACAGATCAAGGATATGTAGCAGTTTCACAGGTAAGTCTTCTAAAATTATTTGCTATTTGGATTATAATAGCATATAAATGGCCCAGCCAAAAGATTATGTCATATACACTTAGAGGGACACTAATAGGAAAGGACCTCATCTGCCAAGTACATGCAATCTGCCCACCTTAATCAATATGGATCCAACTTCAAGTATGAGGTGTGTAGAAGGGGCAGTTGCATATCATGTGTGCTCAACACCTTCCAAAGCTAACCCATCACAGGAGGAAAGCTCTGTCTCAAGTAGAGTATGGTTGGCAGGGAAGGAGTACAATTAAACAAAAGCCACGAACAAGAAAGACATTGTAAATGACATTCAAATAGCAAAAGCCAGAGCAAGGAAGGAAACCCAAAGAGGGAACCTCTCGTACAGAGTCCATAGTTCTTCTCAACCAATAAAGAGCTTTAGAAAGTTCAAATAATAAAATCTTAAAAAGGTAACAGTGAGAAAGAGAAGTCGAAGCACTCTTGTCTTTCCTTCTGCGTACTTTGGCAGAGAAAAACCAGAATCTCACAGCAAAGCATCGGCACAACACAGTTATATTCCAACCCATACGGATGGTCCACTTCACACACCGAAACTTTTAAAGATCACTTAAACAGGCAAAGGCAAGAGTGATGAATGGCCAAGAAGAGAGGAACACAGTCCCACAGAAAAAGAGAAGATAACTCAGTACCACTATTTAAGGAAGACCAAAGATGAATTTCAGAAGATTGATAGAAAGCAGAGGCAGAATGAGAAGCAGAAAAAAACAGAAGAAAAAGGACTTGACAATCACACCAGCATCAAGACACAGGTCTATGTGACCAGAGATGTCCCATTAAGAAGAAACAGCTAGTGTCCGAAAAGACAATTTGCTGATGATAGAAAAATAAGAGTCATGGTCAAAGAAAGAAGATAAAATACATACCACACAGCAAAACTTGTAACCTGTAGAACTGGACTGTGTGGAACACGATTAAATGCAACTAATGCTAAATGCAAATTCATAGAGTAACAAAATTTCTGCAACAATCCAGATCTATAAACAATTGAGGAAAACAAAACTCAAATGAGATTAATCTGACACAGGATTTAAAAACATAGCTTTATAAACCTATGTAAGGCATTTATATAATGCAACTGCTTGTGGTTGTACTGTGTTGTATAGCGTTGATAACTTAGGACTGTAACTCTGGGAGAGACTTCACAGAATCACAGAATGATTGAGGTTGGAAGGGACCTCTGGAGACCACCTGGTCCAACCCCCTTGCTCAAGCAGGGTCACCTAGAGCCTGTTGCTGAGGACCATGTCCAGCTAGCTTTTAAGTATCTCCAAGGAAGGAGAATCCACAGCTGCTCTGAGCAACCTGTGCCAGTGTTTGGTCACTGTGACAGTGAAAAAGTGTTTCCTGATGTTCAGAGGGAACCTCCTGTGTTTTGATTTGTGCCCATTGCCTCTGGTTCGGTCACTGGGCACCACTGAAAAGAGCCTGGCTCCATCTTCTTTGCACCCACCCTTCAGGTATCTGTACCCTATCAGAAAAAATTCTTCTAAGCTACTGGTGCTGCTGTTACAAGTGTCCCTACCCCAAATCCTTACAGAAGCCTTAGTGATTTGCCAAAACTGTTAACAGGTGATATGATAAACATTTCTACACAAGTTTCAAAAACTCTAAGCCCTGAACTACAGTTTTTCAAGATTGTATTGGCTTAACAAAATAAGCTTTCTGAGAAAACTTAACATCCCAAGAATAAATATTTAATGGATAAAATTACAGTGATTTTTTGTTTGGTATAAATTATTTCTCTTTGGGGAAATACAGTGGCAATCTGCAGCACTTTTCTCTCTTCCTCTTGATCATATAACTATTTCCTGCTGGTTCTTAGCAGTTAACTCTATTGTGTTATAAAAAAAAAAAAAAAAAATCACACTTGAATAGTAGCTGCTAACTGTTATTAGATGCAGTATGTGCATCAGCTGCAAAGTGCCAAAGGAACATCCTGTCCCTGTGATTCATGGTAGCCGGCCTCATTATTTGAGAATGTTTAGCAGAGAGCTCAACACTGATGAAGTCCTTCAACTGTCTTCACATAAGTCATTCCTAGAATTAGGAGTTTAGAGTTGAGAATGCACTAGCTGACTAGGCAGTTCACCAATACAGACCCAAACACAGGGGAAATACTCTGTGGTACGTGCAGGCTGAAAGAACAAAGAGGGAAAATAATCAGATCCTGCCAGGCTGCAATTTCAGTGGGAAGGGAAGGTCCTCAGACCAATCCAGGATTGTACCTTATTGCTGTACATATTTACTCTGTGCTACCAAATGTACAAATTAGAAATACACAGGAAAAAAGCCAAGATTGGTGCATTTGCCTAAGCTCTCACAAAAGCAACTGTGAATGACATATCCAGCCAATCAATGTTTGTGACTGATGAAAACACACTTCCCACCTTTGAGAAACTCCCTGGTACAGTTAGCGTCAAAGAGGAGCACTATACAAATGCAATTGTTGCTTCATGCTACCAGCAGCAAGAACAAAATCTCTAAGTGAAGTTTATGCTCAGAAATGTGGAAAAGTACAATCACAGCTGAACTAGCATCCACACTGTAAGTACTGTGGTCATGGTGGCTGTACTAACTCTGCTGCTGGAATAGACAGCATACGGGTCTACCAGTCTAACAGACAGCGCTAGCTTGCACAGACCTACTAATTTAAATCTTTAATAGAAGCCTACTTCAACTGAATGCCTTGCACTTGGAAAAGCACTCTTCATGTTAATATTTCTGTCACATATTTTATTTCTACATTGCACTTCAGGTTGTCCAAAAGGCCGTAATTGAAGTGGATGAAGAAGGAACTGAGGCCACAGCAGCTAGTGGCTCACAAATAACTGCATTCACAGTGCCTCCTGTCATCAAAGTGGACAGACCATTCATTTTTATGATTTTTGAAGAAACTTTTAAAACATTACTGTTCATTGGCAGGGTGGTTGATCCAACAGAAATGTGAATAAAGGTAACAGTTTCTATTCTGGGGTATATAAGAGGCTTTATTTCTATTTTATTAATTTACATTAGAATAAAAAGACAGTGAAATATGAAAATGTAAAAACCTGTTTTGTCTCTCCAGCTAGCAATAGGTCACTCTATTAATACTTTTTTAATGCCCAAGTAACAAGTGACAAAAATGTGTCTTGTAAAATCTACCATGCAAAATAAAAAAAAAAAAACCAACACAGAACTGAACTTTTGAAATTCAACATTTTAGTGATAAGTCTGAACAAAACCCAGAGATTCATATGCCAAAATATTCAAGCAGCTCATTTCCAAACACTGCAGGCTTGATATTCCTCAATGTTATCTTCTATTGCAGTAAGACCTAAGAGCCTACTGACCTCAACGTTAGCAGAATTTTGTCACTTATAAAAACAGAAGCAGGATCAATCCCTAAAAGAGCATTTACAGTCTCTGTCTAGAGATCTTTATTTTATTACTATTGAAATTAAGCTGAGTCTATCATGAAGTCTGCACCGTCTGGAAGTGTGACCTCTTTCATAGTGTTTATTCACAGTATCAAATCACCTCTTTTTCTCAGGGTACATGACGTGACTTGTTTTAAAATATTCTTTCTATTAAAGACAAAATAATTCTGAAAAATAGCTTAGGTATTCTAAACCTGGAAAATCTGAATCTGTACTACTTCACAACACCAAAGCTGAGCCTCTCCTAAATACAGAATTTCTGCATGTATAATCATCTAGATATCAGGGTGAACTAAGTAACAGGACTCTATGCCTGAACTAAGACAGACTTTGGTAGGAAAAACATACTTCCATAAAAGTGGAATAAGTCTATTCACAGAGTTGATCCTAAAATCCAAAAGGTGTTGCCAAAATGTTACAGTAAAAATATTTCCATGATATAAATACAATTCACTTTATTCAAGTAGTGTAGTGATGCCAACAGAACCATAAGATCTTTAACATTTGGTAAATTTTAATTAGCAGCAGAGTCCTATATATAAAGTATGAAACAATGCAAAAAACTACTTTAGCTATATGTAACTAACAGATCTAAGCACTATTCTACTTGCTCATACAGTCTTCACAGAAGAGCTGCCCAGAAGGGGGCAGAAGAGTTTTCAAAATCATTTGGCAGAGAAGCTTCAAAGGTGTCTATCAGTAAATGCACAGACAGATGCATCCACAAGAGAAGATACAAAAGATACATTACAGGGTAAAGCTGGTAAACATCTCTAAAAATCACCTCAGTTACCATTAGATGTCTACCCACAGCAGTCCAGACACTGGTGTAAGCCACTCACAAAAGGATTTAGTGGGCAGACTCTGGTATATGACTAGACTACAAAGGTGTATCTAGCCTAACTCCCAGAAAGCAAGCAAATCACTCTTTCATGCCTCTGAATGAGTAACAGGAGAAACACTGCTCTATATGAGAACCATCCAGTTATCACTGTACAGTTGACCTCCAGCCGTTATTCTGAGTTGCACATAAAAACAATGCTATGAAGGATTTAAAAGTATTGGTGCTGTCCAACAGAAGCAACCCAGAAGTAAGCAGGCCTGAAAAAGACTGCTGGGATGGAGGTCTGTAGTGCGAAGGACTGATGAAAATATACACAAGACACGAGGAGTATCGTACAAGGTAGATGTGCAGACCAAAAAATGTCTACATAGAGTATTTAAAGATAAGATAGCAAGAATTTAAATACATAGTAGGGTTATTGAGTGGAGCACATGTTATCACCATTAAATAAACAGTTAAAAATGACAAACGACAGCCAATAAGAAACAAAAGACAGACCGTATACAGAACTCATTACATGCTTATTAAGGGGAGAAATAGCTTGGGATTCAAGTTTCTGAACTTACTGGCTGTTCTGCATTGCTCTAGCAAAGGCATTGGAGGGTCAAACACAGTTTTGAGTCCTGTTCTGCAGCTGGGTACTGCTGATCTGAGTTTGGTCCCTGGCACAAGTCAGACTGAGAACAGACTGAGCAGCCTCCCATAGCCCATGGGTGAGCAGCTGTAGCTGGCACATTGAGTAAGTTGTCCCTGGGGAACTGGGAGTATCTGTTTCATTAATAAGACAAAAGCAGAACCCATGAGGAGCCAGTATAGATAGTCTGTATATCCGTATCAATACTGCATGTTAAATATCATAATACTTGAAGAAGCTTTCAAAGAAATCTGTGATTTACAAGACCGTACACCAGGTTGCAGAACAAACTGAAAACTTTAGCGTTTCCACAGAACCCAAACGATGCCTGTGACTAAAGATAGAGAATACACCTGAATCCAACTGCAGTGTAAGAAGCTTAAAAATTCAGACAGTAAAACACTGCTAAATCCAAAGACACATTTTGTACTTCACACAAGACGGCAAACGTCCAGCATTATTACTATTTAAAATAAACATCATCCATAGGTAAATGCTTTTATTTATTTTACTTATAAAAGATGCCCTGAGAAATTTTTTTCAAGAACATGCATGTACAGCATTGTCCTAGGTTTTATTTTGAGTAAATCATCATTCATATTTTTACATTATAAAAAGTAATCACACACGCATATGCATTCACAGATCAGATCATTTTTATCATACACCAATAAATTTTAAAAACCACATATTTCTGATATCAATATATTTATGCTGCTTCCAATCTGAAATAGAGAAGCTGACAATAGCTTCATAGGCTCTCTCTCATGTATTGGCATAAATAGAACTTTTTAAAATAGAATTGCATGTTTTCCCACAGATGAATTTTGATAGAAACATTAGCATTAATACAAACAAATGCAGATAACATCACTGAAGCATGATAGCTTGCAATAGCATCTGATTAAAAACTAGATTCATCATTATAAATTATTTGAGTGAAAACACAACCTGAAATACTGAAAATTAAAACAAGTATTGTTTCACAAAACTTGTGAAATAAAAGGGTTTTTTTAATATCATCTGGAGACATCAGCTTTTAGATTGCTTTGAAACTTACACAGGATTTTTATGACCTTTACTTAGTGCTTGTCAAAACATTACCTCCAAATTCACAGCATAATGCCACTAAAGTTTATGGTTTTTATAGACTGATCAATGGTTCTGGACCTTGGTCTTAAATTAGGTTTGAAGGTTCTTTAAAAATGTGGGATTACTTTTTCATATTCAAAACAATTCCTTCTATTTCTTGCATAAAACATGGGTGCTAAGAATTGCTAAAATTGTAAATAAGCTAATTAAGTAATGGATATGTGCACTCTAAATCCAAGAATTTGAACTACAAAGGCATAATTGAAGAAAACAAAATCTGCTCTTTAGCTGCAGTAGTTAAGAGCACATAGCTGAAGTTGTATTTCATAACATTTCACTACAACGTTAGAAATCTGCAACCATTACATTACTTATCAGAACATATTTTAGTCTGGGATTTTATTTAACAGATAAAAAGTTTTAACATTGTAAGATGCATTTTATTCATTCCAGGCATTAGAGAGTCCCATCTGCTGCTCCCACCTTATCGCACCAGAACGTTCCTTCCACCAGTCTCTGGTTCCCTTCTTTTTCTGTCAGATGATCTAAGAGTTTGATTTTCTGTTTTTTCTTCATACAAAAGAAGAAACATACATAATAAGTTGTTGCTATATTATTAAATAACATAACATAATAAACTGCTATTGCATTCAACATTGGAATATGACTATTAGTTGCTATACTTTAAAAATTACTAGCTGTTCTACTGCACCCACTGAAAAAGCCAAATGGACGTATTGTGAGGGCATTCTTCACAAGAAGGGTATATTTCTCCATTAAGTTTTCTACAGAAGGTCATGTACAGAACCCTTTAAGTGAGATGGTTAAGCTAGTACAAGCAGTCTACTCATGGCTACAAACAACGCCAGAGGTCTCAAGCTTAACCCACGATAAAATCTGGGGAAAGTGGAGACAGGGAAGAGAGAGTAACTCAGATCTCTTTACAATGTTATTTCTAGGTCTTCTGTGACCACAGTGTCATTTTGGCAATTTCTGCATTTTTCATAGCCTTAATTTTTTAATCTTTAAATATACTGTTCTTTAACTTCAGAGACTTGTAGCTATGTCAATTAACAACTGTTTCTATTGGTCAGAAATATTGCAAAGAATGGTGCTTAAAAACTCTGTGGAAATATTAATTTGCATCAATATCTTACAATATCACATACAAACAATAAAATATATTGCTGTTTCACCCTTTTAAAATTGCTGATGGAACTTATCAGTGTCAGGATAACTACTAGCTTCACCACAGAAATAGGACCCAAATCATATGCCAGTCTCACTGGACCTCAGAACTCTCAGCATCTTAAACAGCAGGATGAAAACATGATTAGAAGCCGTAAGTAACCAACTCAAAGGATAGCAGATCAGTGGAAGAACTACTTCATCTTGTGCTTAACTTCCTAAGCAATTACACAACTGGATGAAAGAAACTACTTCAAGATACTCATGCATATAATCGTTACAACATAGTCACACACCAATGTGGATGTCTTAAAGGTCAGTTGTGGACATCTTATAAAATACTGATATCAATTTATTATTAAGAAATTGATTTCTATACAACAATAATTCTACTCCCACTTTTTACAGAATGGAAAACCTGTATCCCTCATTTTTGAAGTAAGTTTTAATTGAAAGTGAAACGAAGTCAGGCACTATCTGTATGTCTATGGGCAAGATGCAAAATTCTTCAATTCTGTCTATAAAGCTGGATATTTTTATTGATGAAACTATAAAGTTCTGGAAAATAGTTTTAACCAATTGCACATTGAAATCAGTCATATTACAGTAATGTAAACTCAAGCAAAACAGCAATTCCCGTCCTAAAAGAAAATATCTTAATCTCATAAAAATGAAAAAATTTAAAAGAAGATAATAAAGCTACATAGCATAATAACACAAGATCGAACTACTTGATGGAACAGAGTGTTTCTCAATCATGTCAATTTCTGTACTAGGATGATTCATGATCTAACTGGCAACTCTTTCACAGAAAGTCAGAAAAGCATGTTTAATCTGCAAATTGACTTAAGTAAGGTCTCTTGTGGGATGAAATACTCAACCAGTGAACCAGTGCTCTTTGTGATTCTTTCCTATTTCATAAGGTGCTTAAAGCAGGTATTCATCTCTTTTGTAACTCCACCATTAAGTTATATAGGTGCATCTTTAGCAAAATTCCTGCATTTTCTATCGTCTGAGTATTACCTAAGGTTGAGCAAATGACACCAAAGCTAAGGGTCATTTTCTTGTCACCTGCTTGTGAGCACTGGATCAGGATTTACTGAGATTTTTTTTTGACTTGCATCTACATTATTTTCAAAAAGAGAGAATATTTTGTTTGGCACACGCCTCTCTGAAATGGGACAAACAAAATGTTTCAACTCATGAGTAAAGACCTCAGTTCTCCACTAAATTCATTTTGGGTTTTGAAAAATTCCAGGAAGAACATGAAAATATGAAATCAGAAATTCTTCATGCCTACAAACTACATTATATTGTCAAAGTGAACATTTGCCAATATTCAGTACCACAGTTTTATGGAAAAGATTACCCTTAAGTAATTAAGTAATATTTTGTCCAAACATACATCACTCCGAACTAAGAATCATTAATTATATCTCTCGATTTTTTAACTATTAAACAATATATTACTGCCCAATCATCCACTCTTCACAAACACACATAATTACTTAGAAAAAGAAACATGTTGGAAGTTACCTTATTCATGCTGCAGAGCCAATAAACTAAAAGCTAAGACTTTCCAGAATTAAGATGGTGCCATGTTTAACCAGGATATACGTAAATTTATATGTTGATATAGTCTAACTATATACTCTATTATTTCTCACAAGTTTTTTGCCTTAGTGAGCCCATAAATAGTGACATTCATTCATGAGCATCTATTCAACTGCACCTCTCATCATACAATTTTCAAATTCTTCTCTCAGAGTCATTTCTGTCAACTGCTTAGATATTTGGATATCAATTTCTTCAGTAATTCAACTTAGAAAATAATGTTTTCTTGAAACTAATTTTTTTTTGGTATTTTAATATGTGTATATTAAGCACCAGGACTGACTTTCTGAACAAAAGAAAGATAAAAGAGGTACACCTAAACACATCTGTGGTCAATAAGGTTATGTGGATGAATGCAATTACCACCAACCATCCCTGTATCTGTATCTCTTAATATCTCGTTATAGAGCTGCTCCATTTACTTATGAAAACAATTAAGTATTGGGCCAGATAACAAAAGAGAAATTGAATCTACAGTGCAGCAGACATTATACCAACTTGAGCGATGTGTTTTCCCATAAGAACACAGAACATTAAAACTCTTATTCAGAACTAAATGTAGGTCATCCTAAGCCTGCTCTTCTTTCTCCAAAAATGTTTTTCTTCCCCTAGTATATCCTCTTGGCTTCTGACACTATGCAGTTTAGAGACTTTCTGAACCAGAGAGCGCATCCAGATCATTCTGTTTGATCAGATACCTACTTTCAAATAGTCTGCTGTTAAGGTATTCACTTGGGAATGGTACACTGAGACCTGAAGCTGAGTCCGTTACATTCCACTTTCTGCCTGAAGACAAAGGTACAAACTGCTCTGTATGAGTCTTTTTCTGTCCCTTTGTATTCAAACAAAAGATACCAGTTTTATTTTAAGTGACAGATAGAAAAACCTTTGAAATTTGGAAGTTTTATGTGATGTAAAAATATGTCTAACTAATCTTTGCATCTAACTGCTTTATGAACATTAATCCATTTATTTTCCCCATATCCTTGTGAGATGGATGAGTAACTGGAATTTCTACAAGGATTGCTAAAAAAAATTTACAACATTTGAACTAATTCTCTGGTTTTAAAGACAGGGAACAGAGGTATACAGTGATTAGGGTGAAAGCACATGGGTTTTTGAGCACACCTGAATTTTTAGAGTATGTAGCCCTTTATGTCATTTTACGTACTCAAGATGCATGTCCCATTTACTTTATAGACAGCTTAAAATGTCAGCATGACCACTAATCTAACTGTTGAGTTTGAAATCATGCACTTTGAAATAAGTGACCACCTAATGATCACCTATAAAAAGTCTGAAGCAATACTTAAGAGAAGTTATTAGACTCTGGCAAAGACAGGGATAGAGTGCAATTTGACTTGGCATCTTAAGGTATTTCTGTGGTGAAACCACTGACTCAACACAAACAGTCCACCTTCATTCATTACTTATCTTCCAATCTTTCCTACAAAGAAAATGCAGTTTTAAAAACAATACGTCACAATGCAAGCCTGATTTCATTCCAGAACAAATTTATCTTGTATACTGAAGGTACTAAAATTCTAGTAGAAAAAACCCTATGTGATCACACAGCAAGAGACTGTATCATAATGTAATGTATACAAGTAGTTGAATGCTCGCTGTTCAGAGAAATTCTTTTACATTTTTTAAACTTTTCAATGTTTTACTTTACAATTTAGGAATTTTATTAAATTATACCTGTGAGTAAAATTGTGGGGGGTGTTTTGGTTTGTTTTTTTAAAGGAACCTGAAAATACTGAAGTGGAAAAATACGAGTTCATATAGATACTTAATTCACTAGAAAAGACCACTCAAGAGATATCACTATTAGTATTGTTTCCCTTTTATACCTGGCAAACCAGTGTAAGGAGTTTCCTCTTTCCTGTCTGGTGCAGGTTCCATATCTCAGCTCCATTATCTTTGACCAGCAAGTCACAGCCTCACATTCTGGACTCTCCTTTCATTTTTGGTCTCACATCTATTCAGACTTCCAAGGCCCATCTTGCATTTCCCCATACTTTTCAGCTTCTAGTTCTACTTTATTATGCTTAAGTCTACTTTCCCAAACAAGCCCCATTTCTTGCTATAGCTGGCTCCTTCTCTTTCTCCATTCTGCCTCGGCTAAGAGAGCAAATCTCTGATAGAGAAGAAAAATCTCAGTTTGAGCACCCAAAATTACAGCTAGTACAATGATAGTACTTTAGAACTACAAGTTCTGCAGGGAATTAGCTGCTAGAGGCTACAGAGATTTGACTGAGTAAGTACACATCACAGCAATTTTCTAACACTGTTACACTTTTATCACAGAGGCAAACAAATTCATCTCTGATTTTCTTCTTGCAAAACGCTGAACAGTTTAGGCTGATGTTTAAAGAAAACCAGCCTAAGAGAGATGCCTAGCATTGACATTTTTTTATGTAAATGGTTAAGGTAAGGTGAAGAAAGCAGCCTTAACAACAAGTAGCAGTACCAGTTCATCATAACTCTCAAAATTCATCATGAAATTGTTACATAATAATACATGAACATATATGAGCACACAAAAAGAAGGAAAAGGAAAAATTAAATCATCTAACAATACATACATTCTATTTCTCCAACTACAGATAGCTAAATCACTGTGATTGTAGTTATTATATATCAAATGCACTAACATTCACTTTGTCCCGTTCCACCCTCCCCATAACGTACCAGCTGAATGCAAACATGTGCAGGAAAAACAATGTGAAAGACTAATTAAAAGAGAACGCAATCTTAAAAACACTTATAATTTCACACATCACATTTCTACCCTGCTATTTTAGTATTTCAAAATCTAGGTGCAGAATTATCATAAATATAGGCTTAATTTTACATGGCTCTTTTCAGTCTCCTTTGAAAATGTTACCCACCAGTTTGATGTAGCCTCTTGTCAACTACTTACATGCTCATCTTTCGGGACTGAATCTCCTTATTGCCATTGTTCTTTTGGTCAGCTGAGTTAAATAAGTTGCGAGAAGAACTGGAAGGGAAGGCAGCATTCCCACTATTACCAGTAGAATGAGTCCGAAATGAATCATCTGAAATAAAGAGGTGCAGTTTAGACAAAGAATTTTGTCTGAAAAAAATATACAGAGAGTAAACAGAATGAGCTGCTTTCCCTGTGGCAATAGTGGCATATTACCTATGGCAATAATCCAAAAATTGAACTTTCTCTAAGGGAGTGGTTTCAACATTTCTTCAAGTATTTTTTATGAAAAAACGCTAAATAAAAGTAATTAGAAGACACATTTTGGAAGAGAAGATTAATACATTTAATATATAAAATTAGTGAGATTTAAGTGGCTGATCTTTAGCTGCTAAAAATTTAGGTATTTCATCTAAGCCAATTGTCTGGTGTCTATTAGTAGCGAATGGAAAAAGACAGGTTCCTCTAGGAAGCAATTCATCTCATTCTAATCTTTAATCATCTGAACTCTTCAACAGCAAAGGGAGAGAGGGGCATTTCCAGACAGCAGTTTCTCTGACCTAATTTAGTAGAACTTACACATAATATCCCTTTCCTCACATAAAATGGGTGGAGGCAAATTGCAAAACTAACCTTTTTATGACATCCAAAATGCTAATCAAGAAAAGCCAAACTCATTTTACTTTTACTACTTTTAAATGTGACTTTAAATGAATGTGTAACAAACAAACAAAAAAAACCCCAAAATAATCTGAAACTAGAACTTAAGTGCTCAAACATATTGAATATCTATTCTTCTACACTCTTTAGGAGAACAGTATCTTACAGGATACCTGTTTAATGGGGCTCACATATTCAGCACCCACACAAAAAAAATAATGTAAAATATAATAACCTACTTACCACTAAAGGATAACTTAAAAAAAAACCTGATACTGAAGATGTATATCCTGTAGCAGAGCTTTTACTTAAAAAACAAACAAAACAAAACCACATTGCTTATTACAGAAAAGTGTTCCTCTCAATTGTATCATCCTGCTGTTTAATAATATTGAAGGTAATTTCTGAGTTTACGTGAAAAAATTAAATGAGAAAGTTATGCTGAAATTTCTGTAAGAAATGTACAAGTTTAGATTTAGCAGTTCATACTGAAAATTATTTTTAATATATGACAAAATGTGACACATTAACTTAAAAGGAATTCGTAACAATTTGTAGGCCTCAGCATGCCTTAAATTGTATTTCTTCCCTCAGTTCAAAACTGCATACCTTAATCAATTAAACAGAAAGCTGAAAATTTAGGTCACAATCCAGTGAGCACATCACTACTTTCATAGATTCATGTGCATATAATTTCATTAACAGCTGTCTATTAGGTAAACAATTGCCTATGAGGTAAGCAATGAAGATAATAAAGATACTTAGGACACTTGTCTATGTTGCTGTATTTTGGATGTAGTGGTTGAGTACTGAAAGACTGGCTTCGAACCAACTTGGATTTTTTGTCTTCTTTGCCTAAAATTATAAGTAGCAAAAGTTTTTTAACATGGGTATCATTGCATTTCCTCAGTAATTAAGAACACTTTTTAATATAATTTTCCGTCAACCTATGCTAGCTGAAGGAACTGATTTAAATACTTCAGTAACAATAAATAAATATTATGTCACCTATTTATATATTAAAGAATAAAATAAAACTAAAAGCCATAGAAATCACATTCAGTTCTAGGAGTGGACTCTCTTCCTATGTGCAGTAGGTGAAACTCTGGCTACTTTGGTAGCTTTGCTGGGTTTTCACCTGCTAATGTGAGATCAAAGCACTCTAGAAGAGTTTTTAAAGAGTTCTTACCTGCTGATGTACCAGAAGAGCTTCCAGGAACAGAGAGAGTAATACTTTTTGCCAACACTGATGACGTTTTACTGTCTCTACCTAAAAAGAAGTCCAGTATAAATACTTCTCTCTTAAAGCTTAACTTTAAATGAAGAAAGAGGACATAAAATATCACAGTCCTGGAGTAAACAGTAATAATACCTAATCCAGTGCTACTAACACTTCAGAAATACCACAGACAAGTACTTCTATTACATCCCAAAATGAAAAATACCAGAGAACTACAATTGTCATGTATTTTATTAATAAAGGCAAAAGTCTTCCTTCTAATATAATGTGACTACTTTTCCTAAATATCTTTAGAAATACATAGAAAAAAAGGTTTTATTGCCACATTCTAAAACTCTATTTAAAGTCTCTTTTCTGCTCCTTTTTCTACCTTTGCAGAAGAGTAATGCATGCACAAACAATATATACACAAATAAACAAACTTACGCTTCTTTTCAAACATTTTATCATTAATTGTAGATCTTCCTTCATTTTGCTGCTTCTCTTTTTCTAATTGTTCCTAAAAAACAATTAATAATTTTCTTAGGTATTACTCAGAAAAAAAAAAAATAGTGTTTCAACTAGAGATTGCTTTCAAATCTCCAAAATAAGAGTCAATTTCTATTCTCTCCTACTATTAGTACAACCCCTCGTGAATACCCAGAGAACCAATTAAATAGTACAGAATGTAATCGGGGTACACATCCTATATAAAAATCACACCAAAATGTGTTGACTTTAATTATGACAGAACCTCAGAGTTGAAGTTGACATTTATAATTTATTATTAAAATTATGCCTTTTTTTAAATTAAAAAGATATAAAAATTGGCAGCTGGCAATGTAAAATTTTTGTGCTACACAGATACTCTGGTAATAGAACTAGTAATATTTTTAATTCAAACATACCAATTAAATGAAAATGTTTTTCTCAAATGGTAAGGTGTCTCACATAGCCTCAAACTTTTTAAAGGTCTAAAGTTGACATCTACAGTTGATAAGCCTTTATGCAGAACAAAACCAAGTATTACAATTCTTCATGTTTAAGGAATTTATTTGCCTTTCTGTAATATTAGCTAGCCTTAGAATACCTTTTGAGAACACACCTGTAGTCAGAAGATGGTGTTAAGACAGCTACATCAATAATTTCAAAAGCCAATATTTGCTCCAGGATTCTTTGTGAATAGACATCACTCCAACTTCAAAAAGCTATATATTATTAGCTTATTTTCTGTACTATGCTCATAAAAAAAGTGCCAAGTGAACCATAATTGTTCTACTCTATTTTTTTTCATTTCACTCTAATTACTACCCAAGTTAAAAAAAAAAAAGAAAAAAAGGCAATTAATTCAGGTCAAGGTTGCTGGAATATAGTTTCTACGAAGTCAGTTACTAAAATTAAGGAAACTTATTAACATATTCAGTATTAAAATCTGCAGCAGTCAGATACATTTAAATTGGTTCAGTGTCTCCTCATCTATTTGGGACTGCAACTTGTCACAATTTACTGCGTGTGTCTCCAGTTCCTCAAAAGCATGCCTCTCTCAGACAATGCTTAATGAGACCTTTGTGATACAGAAGGTATGCCCGTATCAGTGGGATATATCATAAAAATACAGGTGCTCTTCTAAAGTCTAGCTGTAGAAACGGGGTAAAAATTAACATTATCATACAATACACAATAACACAGAGTGCACTGGAGGCTATTTTACCACAGCCCCAAATGCTTTCACTACAAAAACATTCATTGTATCTACCTAAAAAACTGGTAAAGCTAAGTTCAAGTCTTTGAATATGTGTATACAGGTCCTGAGAACAAAGCTTGAACCTTCAGCTTGAGCTAATGGGAGATGGCAGGAAGTACGAGACAGGTATAACAAAGTGAGAAAATCAGCTTCCCAAGAGAAGGCCTGCAGTACCTATTGACATCAAAGTGGGCCACAAACATAGGCTCTATAGCAATCCTAAAGAGAAAAAAGAGATTTTTTGGACAGTCTTGAATCAGTTCTGCTTCACTACAGAGGAGCTCAATTACTACAAGTCAGAGGAAACATACTAATGACATTCAGCCTCTTCTAAATCCTATCAGCTTCTTGGCTTCTCCCACCTCAGGCTGGAGAGGAGGCAGCAGAACAGAGGACTGCAGTAATCTAATCCAGGCTTTGTAAAGATGTAGTAGGCTATGTGGTGAAGCACCTGCTGCAGCTTTTGCTTACAGACATGACTGAAAACACATAGTTTTGCAAGTTGGAAAAGCATTCTGCAGACTTCTTTTTCCAAATCCTCAGTAACTTGTAGCTCCTTTTACTCTATACAATCTGCACCAAGTCTCCCTCTTCCCAGGCTGCAGATATCAATGGCCTTTCTTTCTTTCTGGCTAACAGGAAAGCTTGTAACACATAGAGCCTCCTTCAGCTTCCTTGGCACAAAAGAAGTTATGACATTAATTGCTTTGCCTATGGAAGCTGTATGTGAATTCTGAGGTGTTTCATTATTTAATTTATTATGTTATACACACCTGACAAATTGCTAAGCTCCCTCAAAAAGATTTCATAGAGGTGTGCTGAAGGGCATGGATTGTAGAACTATAGAGGCATCAAGCACGAATATTTTTCAAGAAATTCCAGTTTGCCTTTCTAATTGATACAGCAAAATTTAGCTAGTAAAGAAAAGGAAGTTATATGTTGCTTTGAAGGACTTAACCCTATTGTGAAGTGTTAAATGAAACCACACACAGATTACGAACCTACCAGGTCTCTCCATAATATGCGCTTCCCCTGCCTTAAAATTATTGCCTCATTAATATTTAGCTACAAACTATTAAAAAAGGACAGATTGTACTGATAAAATATACCATTTCCAAAAGGAGATGTTCTTGTCTTTCTTTTTCTTGATCCAATAAATCATTTTCGTAAAATCTTTTCTGAAACTTCAAAATAAAACCAATAAAAATAAAAAATCACTACACGAAAATAGGAATTAGAAGTACTTGGTAAGCCTTGAAGTTAGTAAGTACTTACAGCATCTACAGAGATCTCCATTCTGTCCAATTCTAACACTGTCTATAAAGAAAATTAAAATATTATTTATCATTACTCAACAGCATGCCACACTTTTAACTAAACAGTTGTACAGATAAGAAGCTTAGAATAGTGGTATTAAAAATTAAACACACCTTTTCTTCCTGAATATTTGAAGTCTATGCTTGTATTTTTGTACTACAGATGCAGTTAAAACCTGTCAGAGAGTATACTCAGAACCCTGCTGAGACTCCCAACGAAGGACTAACAGACTATCTATATGGAACTCAAAATACATTCAAGGAAAGCACAGAAGCAAGAATGGCTGGAAGATGGACCTGGGAATCAAGACTGAAAAAACAACTCAGGAAGCTGTAATAAACCAGGATGGTCCACACAGGTGTTCACCCAATCTCTCCTGCAGACTGGCCTTATAAGGAAGCCACCGACTTTAGCTACTTCACTTTATAGCTTCTTTGAGACTAAGCATGGGCATCTGTAAAGATGTACTTTTTCATGAATATTCACGTTACAAAGACATTTGTAACTGTTCAAAATCCTGCAAATCCTTTTCTGTATATTGTAAAATACATAGATTAATAAGGTATCTCTACCTCAAAGACTTGACCATTTTTACTAGAGTCAATCTTTAATCCTATCTTTAGTCATCTGCTATTTTTTCACAAATGGTCATGGAGCCAAAATCCTGAATCCCAGTCACTAGAAAATAACTGCAATATAAGTAACCAAGGAAACACCAACTCTCTTAAATTTGACAGAATGCACTCTCTACATCTTCTCTTAATTGTTCAAAATTATATAATTGACAATAGAATTCTTCAGTCTCCTGTTCTTACATTAAAAGAATCAACAGAAAGCATAACTTTGATCATCTTAACTTTTAATGATAACCCCAGACAAAATGATGCTGAAAAAGAAAAATGCTTACTCTTTTTACAATAGTCAGGACGTCTTTATCTTTCTCTTGACACAAAAGTTTCCTTATACATAATTCCAACTGCTGAAGTAAATGTTTATCAGTGGGAATCTTCAGAGTAGATTTAACTTTTGGCAACAAATAGCATAGCTTCATTCTACCAAAAAAAAGTAAATATTCACCTTTTGATGCAAACGCTTAATAAATATCATCAATTTTTGTATTGCATGCTAGCATTTGACATAAAATAATTCAGTAGGTCTTATTTTTCAGAAATGATTGCTGCTTATGTATTGTTTCTAGACATACTGTAACATTTTCAAAAACTTCTCCATAGATCAGGACTACAGTCCTGTATCTGAAAGTCAATAAAGATTTCTTTGGGTTTGGGGTTTTTTTTTAACCTAGAAAGATAAGCAGACCTCTAGATTTTCAAAATTATCTACACATCTAACTCTAGGCTACCTA
The DNA here is from genome assembly GCF_000690535.1 of Cariama cristata. Taxonomy (NCBI): domain Eukaryota; kingdom Metazoa; phylum Chordata; class Aves; order Cariamiformes; family Cariamidae; genus Cariama; species Cariama cristata. The sequence continues at coordinate 85,913 of NW_009600282.1, forward strand.
AATACCCTGGAAATCTGGTCCATCAGTACAAAGCAGCCTAAGTCTCACCAAAAAACCATGTGATTGCAGTTCCATGCAACTGCAAGGATGAAATTGTACCAGATAGACTAAAATGATTTAACTATTTAAGGCTCCTAAAAGAAGAAAGCCCTTCTTCCCACACCCTATCTCCCTGCTTCTGTCTGGAGGCTCCCCCTGCTTGTACTCTCTCTGCTACTGGCTGGATCTTTCATCAGCTCACTTGGCTCGACCCTCATCTGACTAACATAGCAGAAAAACAATCTAATTGAGAGAGGGAGGGCAAAAAAAAGTGGACAGTTTTCTGATGTCTTAGTATAATCAACCTAGCAAAAGGTCCAATAAGCACTCCTCCAGGCAATGGAAGGGGTGGACAGTGTGGTCAGGAAGCTGTGAGCTGCTCTACTGACTGAGAATGCAATTTTAAATGCAGTAAATTCAGGGAGAAAAATTATTCACATAAAATAACTAAGAACAGAAAATTCAAATTTAATACATTTCTTCTCAGATGTCATGTGTTTTTGTGTTACTAGAGTGCCCCTGTGAGGTTCAACTTTGCCTGCTTTCAAACTGAACAGCATAAATTATCTAGGTGAACTTAACCATGTCTTTTCTGTACTAAGGACTGAAATTGTTCTTGGGGTACCCAGCTCACTAAGCTGGCAAGCAGAGACGCGGAACAGAATGAAGCCCCCATAATCCAAGGGGAAATGGTTAGCCACCTGCTACACCACTTACACATACACAAGTCTAAGGGGCCAGATGAGATCCACCCAAGGGCACTGGGGGAGCTGGCAGAAGTGCTCACCAAGCCACTTTAAATCATTTTCCAGCAGTCCTGGTTAAACAGGGAGGTCCCAGTTGACTGGAGGTTAGCAAATGTGACACCCATCTACCAGAAGCGCTGGAAGCAGGATCCGGGGAACTATAGGCCTGTCAACCTGACCTCAGTGCTGGGGAGCAGATCATCCTGAGTGCCATCACGCGGCACGTAGAGAACCACCAGGTGATCATGCCCAGTCAGCATGGGTTTATGAAAAGCAGGTCCTGCTTAACTGACCTGACCTCCTTCTATGACAAGGTGACCCGCTTAGTGGATGAGGGAAAGGCTGTGGATGTTGTTTATCTAGACTTCAGTAAAGTCTTTGACACCATTTCCCACAGCATTCTCCTGGAGAAACTGACTGCTCATGGCTAGGACAGGTATATGCTTCGCTGGGTAAAAAACTGGCTGGATGGCCAGGCCCAAAGAGTGGTGGTGGATGGAGCTAAATCTAGTTGGCGGCCAGTCACCAGTGGTGTTCCCCAGGGCTCAGTATCAGGGCCAGTTCTGTTTAATCTCTTTATCAAGGATCTGGACGAGGGGATCCAGTGTATCCTCAGTAAGTTTGCAGATGACACCAAGTCGTGCAGGAGTGTTGATCTGCTGGAGGGTAGGAAGGCTCTACAGAGGGATCTGGACAGGCTGGGTCGATCGGTTAAGGTCAAGTGTATGAGGTTCAACAAGGCTGAGT
>NW_009600283.1:0-272 GCF_000690535.1 Cariama cristata
AGAGATGGAGGGATGCTGGGCGATGCCCCGCTGTCACCCCGCCTCCTGCTCGGTCCGTCCTCGGTCCACAGTCACCCCAGCGTACTGTGGCCCATCCCTGCCCGTGGTTTTGGACCCCTCTTCACCGAATGAGCGGTACCGGGGCCGGAGCCAGAACAGGGGGAGTCCCAGGTGGGTGCTGGGCCGCGGCGGTGCCTGGAGGATGCTCCTGCAGGTGCTGGACCTGGGTTTCATCCTGCCAAGGGGCTTAGGCAACTGCCTGGCATGGCCAC
>NW_009600283.1:713-945 GCF_000690535.1 Cariama cristata
TGTGCTTTTTAACCTTCTGCCCTTTTTTTTCCCCCCTTCTCTCATTTCTGGAGGGTGACGGAGAAGACGCTGGCGAGTGGGCGATGCACCGGGGGGGTTACGAGGGTGGCCCGTGCCCAGCTCCGCCGGGGATGCTCACGGCCGGTGGCTCCCGGCTGAGCCACAGGGACCTGAGCGGAGACCGGGGACCTTCGTACCACCATGACGTTTGGGTTTTTTTTTCACCTTTGAA
>NW_009600284.1:0-33983 GCF_000690535.1 Cariama cristata
AAAAAAAAAGTACTGCGGTGAGAAGTCATCTAACAGAACCATCCACTCAAGTCTCTTCGGATGCAATTTCAAATCCCCATGTCAGTGGGACTGTGTCAGTGGGCAGGATAAGTACGAACAGAGGCAGCCAGCCGAAGGCAAGACAGACTCCAAATCTTCATGTACAGGAAGCAACTATTCATAGAAGCTAAGGATGAGGTAACATTTTAATTATGGCAGAACAGGTATCACCTCCCTGTAGAGAGTTGTCCAATGCCAACAATTATTTGGAAGCTAGCCCAATAAAACCATGTTCCTAGCAAGGTTTTTCAAAGACGTCTGCTATACCAGACCCATGAAGCCTGCATCCCATCTCCAGAAGAGCAAGGGCACTCAGCACTGCAAAGGCAAGAATCTCTGCATCAGCTGATGGCACAGTATGACCAGTCTTATCACTCCAGACTAGAAACTAGAAACTACACCTCAGGATTTAATGCCTTGCCCAAATATTTCTCACTGGAGTTTGGGTTACTTTTGTTCACTCTGTAATTTCTTTCCCAGATTGCTCATTCAGCTTAGTGGCTTCTTAGTGTCCCAGAAGAAGTCTTCCTACCAACTCATTTTTAATTGCCCAGCCTCTGATTCCACTGAACATGCTCCATGCTGGTGGCTGATGGAGGATAGCAAGCACTGACCCTTCCCCTTTGTGCCATAACTAGCCATATGTCCACTGCTGCTCTTCTTTCTCATCCTCAAGAACATACAGTTCCCCCATGTGGCAACAATGACTTCCAGCCAGAGACTACAAGCTGCTCAAATCCTGCCATTATGCTCCCCAAGTGCTTTGCTGTTCCATCAGATCTGGTGTAGGCTGCACATCTGCCTCAGTTCCCCAGACCACTCTCCAGCCCTTTTCAACACACACACCAGCTGTTACTTTCCCATCCTCTAGTACAGTAGTAGTTTTCAGCAGAAATCTACACATTTTTTCTAGCAGCTCAGTTTGCGTGGCACTCTGATGAATCATCTAGAAATGACGCTCTCTGACATTTGAAGTCATTACTATGCTTTCTTTTTCCTTTTCCAGCACCTCTGAGTTACTGCATTACCAAAAAGCAAGTCCCAGGCTGGCATATGCCAGATAGCTAATCCTCTGCAGACTGAAGTCCAATATATATGAAGATCCAATATATATGAAGAATCTCTCTTGCATAGCTTTGGCTGTTCACTCTTTATCCTCCCTTTTGAACCTTTAATTAACAAAAAACATTCCAAAGGGAATTCAATACTATGATTTACTAGCGCTATGAAGATCAGAATATCAGTTTTTAGAAAGGTCTATATGGTTCAAAGAGCTTCTCCAATGAACAGTGCTTTTTTTCCTTGTCATCTTGATTACTTTTGTTCACTAGTCTGAGCATCCCAGAATGCTGGGCTACCCTGGAAGGACCCTGGTCTTCTCTGGAAATACAGTATCCACATCTTTGTCTTTTCAGCTAACTCCTTAACTAGCTGAGGTTTCATTATGCAAAATTTAACATCCCTTTTTGGCACTCTACTTGCTCCATACGTATTATGGTCACTTACTTAGGGAGCCACCTCTATAGTTAAGTGGCTGCTGGGTGTTACTGATAGCTGCCCAAAACAGCCCTTCCCTTTGCATACTGTAGAATAAGCTGCTCCATTAAGAAAACACTGAGGAACCATTTCTCTGACATGCTGAACTCCATTTAACAAGCCTGTGATTGGTCAGAGTCACTTCTCCAAACTCTTCAGCCAGGTTTTGCTAAGGACTGTTCCAACTACAGTGTGTTAGTTTCCCACCCCTTCATCCGGGTAACAATTCAAACCTCAGCTGCATGGAATCTGTTCACAGAACATGAGTGCAAGGTCTTCCAGCCAGGAGTTACCCTCCACAGAATTTTTTGTGCCCAGAGAGTGACTGCTCCTTCAACAACAGCACCATCAGCTCCCTTTTGTTTCCTGGTTAGTGGTGAAATACCAACCCTAACTTGAACGGAGTCCCAGGCAGATCATTTAGTGCTCACTCCACTGCCCTGGCATCTGTTCCACATGCACCTGAGCAGCCCCCTCCAAGCACACCACAGAGTACTCACATCATCTTGACTCCTTCCCTGTCCACATGATTAATCTCTGCCAACACTGCACTCATATCAAGGTTTTTGGTCATTTCTTCTAAAGCATTTTCAGGAATCATATCTATTTAAAAGAAACAAAAAACAAAAACCACAACACCCACAGTTAGAACAACTGCAATTCCTTTCCAACCTAACAAAAGCAATAAAAAAAACCAGAGGCTTTAGGCTGTTAAACTCCTGTGCCACTCAAGGCAGGCAGGGCACCATAGTCCTCCAGACTCCACAGTGACCGCAGCTCTGTTTCACAAGGCCCTGGTCTCTGCCTGTTAAGAGCAGCATGAAGGTCTTGGTTTCCAGGATGCCAGCTGTACTGACAACTTAGTGTGGCTTTGCAGAACACGAGATGTGGTGCCCTGGGACTCCATACTCACGCTGATGTCCAACGATACAGTGAGCAGCCAGTAGCTTTAATGATGGCACCTCAAACAATGCCTGATGAAAAAGGAGCTCCCGGGCAGTAGGACGCTTGCCGGGGTCCTGTTCTAGACACTTCTGAATGAACTCCTGAAAGACAAAAATTGCATGAGACCATGTGCAATGCCAACACGTCTGCAGGGGTGCTGATCCCTCCTCACTCACCCTCTGCAAGGGGTCCTCCAGCAGCTGGATGGCACTGTTAATGGCCTCCTGGGGCACATAAGATGACTCTCCATTACCCTGTATCTCCAGCACTGCCATCTGCAAACACAAAGCTGCGCATCAGACTTCACTGAGAATTACTGACTACATTCAACAGAGCTCAAGGAGACCACTGCCAAGCATGAGATCATAACAGCCAAGTTGTTTGGTGCTATTTAAGGTCACAGTTTGTGCAGGCAGAGAGAGAATGCCTCATTATGATAGCTTGTTTCTAGCACCCTAACAGATTGCCAGGGAAACCTGAAAACTATGCCAGCATCACCTTAGACAGTAAGTATCTCCATTTTGAATCTCATGATCCATTGGCCTGTACTTCTGCTTGATAATTCCCATCCTCTAATGAAGCAGTAACTGGATCACTGCCAGAATCCAACAGTGTCCCTCCTGGCTGTATGAATAGCTCTGTATTACAGGAAGAAAAGCAAGCACACAGCACCATCCAGAACTGGCTACAGCCAACATATACACAAATTCCCAGCTAGGAAAGGCTGGCAAAAGATTGCAGAGAACATCTTAAGACTCAAGTCAAGTTCTGCTTCCTAAAAGTTGTGTGTTTCCACAGTTCTCTTCCTGCTTAACTTATGGAATGTGCAGCATAGGTTGAGAATTCTTTGCATTGGCTCTCTCTGACAATTCTTCCCAGAATATCCTCCTACCAACAACTCCCACTTCCTAGACCCGGGCCTACTGACTGCAAGGATAGAGGAACCACTAAGCTGCTAAGATCAGGTACATCAAACTCGCACCTGACTGCAACCAGCACCTGTATCAGGCTGGCCCAGAAAAGTTACTGACTACATCTGTTCTCCTCTCCAGACACCACAGGAAGAACAGGTACTCCCCAGAAGGGGAGTTTTGTTCTCCATGTACATTAAGTACAGTTTGTAGTAGTGACTGTTCCCACCAGTCAGTAGGTCAGACTTTAGAACTGGCCAAGACCCACAGAGTAATGAATTACACATTAAGAATTTTAGAAAGAACTACACATTACTGAGCTATTTACTTCTTAGGAAGGCATTTGGGGGAGCCTCGATAGGGATCCCACCAAGGCAAAGTCCACTTGGCTCAGAGAACAAAGTGCACTTATTACCAAGCTAACCCAGCCACAACCACAGCATCTCCACAGAGCCATCTCCTTCCCTCAAATTCATTCTCTCTCTGTCCTGTAACCAAAGCATTCCACGCTCACCTCCAGTGCGCACATCCCAAAGGAGTAAATGTCCACAGCAGTGGTGACGTTGGCAACTTCTGTAACACAGAAATAATACTCTGTTATCAGTCCATCCCTGCATTCAGCAGTACCAGCAGGATCACCTCTGTATCAAGCTATGATCATCCTGCAGCCTTCTCTCCCTCCTCTGCTATCAAAAGACAGAGGAGTTGAAGCATTTAAGCAGGCAAATAAATCAAAACTGTTAATGTCACATCTGTCATGAGTCTGAAGCTGGAAAACAAGATGCAGAACAGTTTGGAAGCATTACAAAATCAGACTTGCAGCTGTAGGCCCACCATACCTCCATATTCCGGGGCAAAGAAATGCAGGTTCTTCTGCTCTTCACGACAGGTCTTCACATGGTTGTTAATTGTGTCCGGTGCCACTAGAAGAAAGTCATGAATGCTTAGGATATAGGAAACCGTAGCCCATCCCCAACTAGATCCTAGGGAACACATGTGACTCCAGGGCCCTCTGGTGCCCAAGGGGGCAGCACAGTAGAGTTCTGTTGGCCCTTCATCAGTCCCTCATCTCAGGTCACCTGCCCTGATATATTTCTCCATTGCTTCCTTGGCTGCAGATAGACTAAGGCAGCCTAGCATTACTCTCCAAGAGCAAACCTGGAGACCACAGCATCTGCTGAATGGGAAGACAAGCCGGGAAGGACTCCCTGTTGGAGTGCGAGTCCTGAAAGCACCTAACTTAAATAAGACCTATAGCATTTTTCACAAGCAACTCAACAATAACAGAAGCCCTAGGAACAGCCAGAGATGCCAAGACCACTGCAATTAGTCACGTCTTCAGGGCTCTAGCAGAGGGATAGATCTACAAGGCAACTCCTCCACGTATCAGCAGGGCACTGGTGCCAAAGTGCCTCAAGACAAAAGTCAAGCAAAGCTGCTGAATAAGGAGAGATGACCATCCTGACAGCAGAGGCCTCCCAGCAGCCAGCACCTCCACAGCAACAACCACAAACCACTCAGAGCTATGGGGAGGGACTAACTCCCAGCCGTAAGAACAACAAACAGAACACAAGTATGGACCTCCCGTAAAAGATAAGCCTTCAGGACAGCCACCTCTGAAAAGACTGCAAATGACTCTCCAAAGCTAAGCAGCTCTCTTTGCCAGGGAGAAACACTGAGGTAGGTGGAGCACAGAGTCACCATCCCATCTGAAGCTCTGCGTCCACTCTTGAACATGCCTGGTCCCACAGCCTCAGGCCCATCTCCCACTTTGTCAGCCTCCTGGACAATCACAATTGGTCCTGGTCTGTACTGCTACAGTGTGGACTTACATGGGATACGCCAAACCACCTGTATTTTCCAGGTGTTCCTGGATCAGGGCAGGACACACCAAAGAGGATTCCCAGTTGAATGAGACTGAACTAGTTCCCACCCTCAGAGGACAGAAGTTCTTTGGGCTCTAGTCAGACAAGAAGGATCTTCCTTGGTAACTCAGCTCAATCTTGCTGTGTGGAACATACCAAATCATATTATCTTATCTGAGCATTGGAAACGGAGCTTGCTCCAATGGCCAGCGTTTACTTTTGCAACCCACTGTTCACAAGTAGTTTACTGCTTTTTGTTCCTGTTCTAGCTCTTACCTTGGGAGTCCAGTAAGATTACTTCATTCCTGGCGCTCACCTGTTTACAGACATCATCAGGAGGTCCTCTCAGCTTCACAGTACTAACCAAAGTAAGCCAAATCCTTTGTCTTCCTCTTAAGACCTGCTCTGCATTTTCCCAGTAACACAGACTGCTTTAGATGAGCTCTGGCCAGGGCCATGCACAATCACACCAGTTCTTTCTACTGGGGACTCGCCCCCAGGGGATCTTAACCCTCCACACTAGTCAAGTGGATCAAATTCCTCCCTTGAACAGCCAGTAGACGCCAGACCCTCCTCCGTTCCCAAATGATGAGCTCTGGACTCTTGTGCAGCTTTGTATTTTGCACTACTGAGTTACTGACAACTGGAATTTGTCCAGTCCTCTAATGTCTTCCTGTGCTTCTGGAGGATATCCTGACCTAGCTCAACATCACATCACACATTCCCCACATTTCTATTAACAGCCTCACATTAATGAGATCAGTGCCTGAATCCTCCGTTCCCAAATGATGAGCTCTGGACTCTTGTGCAGCTTTGTATTTTGCACTACTGAGTTACTGACAACTGGAATTTGTCCAGTCCTCTAATGTCTTCCTGTGCTTCTGGAGGATATCCTGACCTAGCTCAACATCACATCACACATTCCCCACATTTCTATTAACAGCCTCACATTAATGAGATCAGTGCCTGAAGGACTCCAAACCCTGCCCAGTGGGGCAGCCCTTTTTCAGCTTCTACCCTGTCACCATGCCTCCAGCCAATGCCTGACCCGGCATACAGGGTAAATCACCCAAGGTTTGTCCAGCACAACAGGTTCTCATACTGGACCTTCTAAAGAGGTTCCCAGACATCCACAACAGAGAAGTCCTGTTAACATGCTTGTGTCTGCAGGCCATATCCAACTTAAGTAGCCACTGTGTATGTGTGGTCTATAGGCGGCTAGTAAGAGAAGAAGGGCTATGTCAGGTCTTCTCCAGCAGCTGGATTTCCTCATCATTACTGCTCTTTCCCATTTCCTTTCTGTGGATGCTTTGGCCAGGGAATCAAGATCAGGCTTAAGAGTACTGGCCACTCCCCATCCTCTCAAGTAATTAATTCTTTTCTACTCAAAAGAACAATTCACCACTGTAAAAACAAACAATTTAATACTGTCAAATGAGGTTCTGCCTTTTTTTTAAAAAAAAAAAACAAACAAAAAAACCACTAACAAAAACCCCAAACCACACACACACTGCCACTCATGACCTGCAGAACTTCTGCTGGAGACTTGCAGGAACTAAAAATAATTTCACCTAAATCTATAGTACACTACTGGTGGGCATGAATGGTCAAGATAAGGACAACTATAGCCCTATAAAGGGCCAGAGGCCAATCACATCCAGAAATGCAATACTGCTACAGATGCACAGCCACCTGAATGCCGTGAAGTTTGTGATCAAGAACAAATTTTTCTTCAGTGTCCAATACCATTAAGATTTTGGCATTCCCCTGAGACCTAGGCTGTAATGCAATCATAGGATCTCGCTGATCCCAAATGTCTTTGTTCCTTGTCTACAAGAACTATTACTTAGTCCCAGTTTTTGCAGAACAGGGTATTTAAGACTTCAGAAACCCTTCTGCTTTAAGGTCTGAATTTTATTTTTTTTATGGAATACTGGATGTCTTTGTGCAGCATTCAATATACATGAACAATCAAACTGGTGTTTTTGTGAACCCTGCTAAACCTAACATCTATTGCATACATGACAGCCTCTTACTACCAGGAACTAACTAGACAATCTGGGGATATAAAATAACACTTACAAAATAAGTCTTCTATTCGTTCTGCCTTTCTTATTGGTACAGTGGATTGTAAGACTAAACAGAAACCCAAAACCCATCTTCAGCTACACAGTTCTGTACAGTCAGAGGTCTGGCAACCACCACCAAGATCCTGCATGTAGTTGAACTGCTGCCAGGGCAGCATCGCTGTCTGGTCAGAGCCAGAGACTTGGAGAAGGGCAGGGGCATCAAGGTCTGCCCTGAGAGACAGGCACTGTGTCAACAGCGACAGCATTGCAGAAATTCAGCCCATGCCATCAAGTGTTGGACCAATGTCCTCAGGCAGGAACTCTGGAACAATACTACCCAGGACAACACTCCCAAACGTGGAGCAGAATCAGCCAAGTATAAAGTCATCTTCCAAATGATGTTTTGATTAGCTTCATTTTCAAATGTGTCTTTAAATACTGTTACTACCACATGTTAGATGGCAAGGCCGAGTTTGCTATCCAGCCATTCTGTCCTTTGCCCCTGGGCCCTGTAGGGAAGAGGCAGTAATCAATCACAAAAATGCATTATCAACAGAAACCTTAGCCAGTGACGTAACACAGGCACCCCCATACCAGAAAGGCAAGTACAATGGAATCCTAGCCCAACCTCTATCTATAATGGCTGTCTGCACCTCATTAAGGACTTGATAATAAGCTTCTCTGCATCCAGGTCCTATGGACATTTTGCAGCAGCACCAGCATTTCTAGAAAGAGCTGTGCTTGCACTGTCTGTGGGAACTTCCAACTCAGACACACAGAAAGGCAGTTTTGAATTTGTTGTTGTAAGTCATCCAGGGACCTGTCTCCTCTGATATTCTGGTCCCTGTGCCTCCAAACTTGCAGAGTCCCACTGGAATCCCTCAACATGTTTTTCTGTCACTGTTGCAGACTGGCTCTGCAGCTAGGTTTGATTAGCCACACTTGGCAAGAATTTTTCCTGTTCTAGAGGTTTATATCACACCTCTTGTGCAACTTAGCTGGAAGTCACATGCATAACTTTGCTCTGTTATTGCAGAGCTGAAGCAATGCAACAGTAGAGCAATAGCATAAGACTACCAGATTCTTCACTGTATACCTTACAGCTAAGCAGAGACAGCCTTGCCAGATGCACATCTGTTCCATTCATCACTGTGACAGTAACAACCTGCTATTGAAATCACCTCTGAAAAAACTCACTGCAAGCATGTTAAACAAAGCAGACAAAACTGCTGGTAACACCTCGTGACAGTGTTTTAGAAGCTGGGACAAGAAACTTTGGTTTTGGTCTAGTCTAGTCACTATTGTAGGTCCACCACCTTGGTGCGCAAGCCACTTAGCACAGATAGAGGCTTAAGAAGAGCTTCACCTGAGCACACATTTTAAAACAAACTCTTAACTGTACAATATAAGAATACACACTTAGAGAGGTACCTCTGACACAAGCTATTCTGACTGATTCACACATGGTTGCTACCTGCCATCCACTACTATGTCTAGTGATGACTCTTAATTCTGTGAATGATCAGATGCAGGAAGGCTAAGGACAGGATGTTAAGCAAAACAAACAATGAAGGTCAAAAAGGAAAGCCAGATTACCAACATTAACAACGAACATGCCTTTCTCAGCCACACAGAAGACAACAGCAAGGAGCAGACTACAAGACAGCGCCACATGACTGATCAGTCTGGTAGGGAATTAGCAAAGATGAATTTTAGAAAAAGATTCAGCCAAATATAGTGTCTGTGCAGGGCAGATGATAGCAAGAGACGTGAAGTACAGTAGAGGTAGGACAAGCAATTTGCCTTTGGCAAGCTGAACTCAATCTGACAATAAAAACATAAAGAGAAATAACCAGTACTACTACAGGAACATGCAGAGCTTGCTAGACTTCTCAAACCCTCAAGGACATGCTAGAGCAAAGAGCTCACCAGGGTAAACAGACAGCTCATAAGAGCACCCATCAGTCAAGAGGAGTGTCAGCAAAGAATGCACTTGGTAGTATTACTTCCCACCCGTCACCAGTGGCAGGTTTTAGCAGAAATGCCCAATCACACAGTGACTTGCCCTTTTAAACACTACATGCTGCAGAAGACATTTTCCTCTTGTCCTGTGTCCAATTCACACCTGCCTTTGTTCTGCATTCAACACTTCCTCCTTGCACGTAGGAAAGAGAGTCTGCCCAACAGTCCTTTCTTTCCTCCTGAAGTGGCCATTAAACCACTCGGTCTCTTGCACGTGCCTAAGCATTCTCTGAAGCAAGAGTACATTACTCCACTCTTCTAGAAAAGTGCTCAAGTACACTGTACTCCAGATTTCAGCAGGCTTAGAAAGCAGAGGAAAACAAGATGATAGTGAGAAGGATCAACAACTAACCTCTAAGATTAGTCCCAGGCTTGCTATGCAATCCAGCAACAGGGGACAATTAACCACCTTACCTATGCTGCGCTGCACTGCACCAGCACCACAAGGACTCAAAATAATCAACTGAAAGCAAGACCATCTGTTTACGATTATCAAGGGATGGCCAGAGGGCCAGGATAGGTAGGAGGCCACAGTATTATCCCCTACACTCATACGCTCAAGACATTTTCACTACTGCAAAAGGGTACAAGACTGCACAAAACGAAGACATTTCACAGTTCACTTCATGTGCACACAAAGATGACAAACGCATTTTTATTAGGGAAGGCAAAGCCTGGAAAATAAGCAACTAGTAAGCTATTGGAAACAAAAAGAAGCATATAGCCATTAAACACTGAGTCAAACAGGAAAAGCAGTGGCAGATTTAAGTTGATCACAGCATACAAGCATCCTACAGCCCTGCAGATTTAGATCAGGGATTGTAAACAGTGCTTGCAAAGTTACTTGCAACACTGAGTCACCAGAAGCAAGAGGATTTTATTATTTTTAACAGTCGAATATCTAATGAGATGAAAGGGCAAAGAGATTCAGTACATGAAAAGTTCACTACATACAGTTCCCAGTGCCAGATAACAGCCCCCCAGCTGCTTACATCTATGTTCATTCTCATCCATTGACATTGCTTCTGAGTAGTATAACTAATCTCTGCTTAAAACATTGCCCATGTTTTACTTCAAAGAAAATACTGCTGAAGCAGAACCAGTGGTACTTGCAACAGAGACCTGATAACATACAAAAATTCATGTACTTTGAGAGACATATCCTTCTCCACAGAAATTAACATAGAATGATAAAATCATGGGATAGTTCAGGTTGGAAGGGACCTCTGGAGGTCACCTTGTCCAACCACACTGTTCAAGCAAGGACACCAAAGTCCTGATGTGCAGAGCTGGTTTCCAGAAGGTTAGCCCTGAGCACGTACTGGTACACAGGGATGTAAATACTTGCTAAGTTTGTATTCAAGTGACCTTTCAAAAACTAGCTTGAAGGAGCCTTCTAAAATGCTAATGTTCCACATGCCTTCAATCAAAGGACCCCAAAAGGAGTAGGTAATACGCAACTGCTGTACTAATACTAAAATGCATAAATGAAGACCTGGATGACTATAAGACATGTCCCCTGACACATCCTGGAAATCCACATACAGGCAGAGAAAAATCACAATCCAGCAAAGCTGAAGCAGCAGGCACCTTCCATGCAACACAAAAAGAATAAATTTGACCACAGAAAAGGCAGGTTGTCATAACCTGGAGCACTAAACTGGTAAATTTAAACCTTTTTAGAAGATCCTATTTAATTGAAAATTACAACCAGCCTAGAAGATAGTTGTATTCTGGCGTTTTCATGATGACTCAAAGCAGCACAAAGGTATACTGAGCAAGAAAGGCAAGCATATGAAGCAAGAGCCAGCTTTTAAACCTTCTGCAAAATAAAAATGAGAGTTTACCACCATCACATCATAGTAGGAGGTAAATCTGTTAAGTATGCATTCCACTTGGTAACTTTGCAACAAGGCCAAAGACACGAATTCTCACCACTAAATGACTTTAAAAACAAAACAAAACCCACCACCCTCTCCCCAAACACACACATACATTCAGTCAGGTGTTAGCTGCAGTTTCAAAAACTAACCACAGCAATTAGAAGCCCACTGATTGTCACTTACCTATGACTGCTCCTCCTGCCTTGAGGTGTGTGCTCATATACAAAAATCAAGGCAGGTCTCTGGTAAATATTTTTGCCACTCTAGTAATCATAACAGCAGCTAGATCACGAGATGCCTATCAATTTATTACAATTAGAAATTAACCTCATGCTATTCCATCCAGTTTGTTGAACAGAGTTTCTCAAAAACAATCCAGATGTGAAGAATCTTCACTTTATGACAGGCTTTTACACCACTAAAATACAATACAGACCAAGGTGAGACAAGGCCTTTAAAAAAAAAAAAAAGCAACCTCCATATCACTTTGGACTTTCTGAAGCATTCTGGGCAAAAAAAGTTCCACTCAAAACTATCCATCTGCCAGATCTCATTCCCAGCAACACCTGTAGTCAGAGACAAACCTTTTCCTCTTCTTGTGAAAGTCTGCCTTATTTTTGCCAAGTTTCTAAGCAACTGAAAATGTTTGGCTTGATAGAGGACAAGCTTGAATCTACACATAAAACTGTAAGGCTAGAAGCTGAACTACTTAAGTTCACGTTAAATCTTCCCAAAGGAATGCCAACACAGGTGAAAGTCTTCCATTTTTATGATAGATTTTTCTATGTCTGCTGATTTCAACTATCCTTTTTTTTCTCTAACCCACACCTGCCTTAGTTAAAAAAATTTTTAAAAGGCAGATCTAAGATATCCTAGTGACCCCTATTTTACTTCTACATCACCTACTAAGTGTCTCAGATGTCTCTTAAGGATGTGAAAAACAGCATGACAAGTCTTTAAACATCAGGTAACAAAATCAAAAAGAGTGAAGTAAAGACTAAAATAAGATAGTTATGAAAGTATGTCACTCACAACATTATCAGCTCAATGCTCAAGCGAAACAGGAGCTTTATACCCTATATTTAGTGTTTTCAAACCCAAATCACTGTTCAAGACCTAAGGATTAAACAATTTCCAGCTCTCATATGAACAGTACATAGTGATATGACAGTACTGTTAGAACAAGTTCTCAAGAAACCAGCCAAGAAAGCTCAGTATTTCAAGGCCACCTGATGCTGTTTCAGCACAAGTGAGATACCACAGCATCTTTTTAAGCCTGGAGACCATCAGCGGAGGCCCTTCTTGCCCTGCTAGAACAAAGGCCTTTTGTTCTGCTCACAGCAGTGACTTGATTTCTGAGAAATGTCTTGCTAGTCTTAAGCCTTGTTGCCATCAACGTGGCTGAAGCCCAGGCTCAGTCATGTTCCCACTCTGGGCTTGTTCCTGGACCAGTCCGTATGCTGCTGGTGTGCCACCTTGCCTCTGCCACCCCACAAAGGCAGCCTGCCACACACAACTGCCACAGCCTGACTCATCCACTTTGCAGCACTCTGGTAAACAAGCCATCCCCAAGGAAATCCGCCCTTCTAATGCCACAAGCCCCGACTACCTCAACTTCCCCCTCAGCTACGCAACATCCCAGATTTAGTTTTTTGAGAGAGACTCTCAAATTCTACTCTGCTGGTGATGCAGAGCAGCATGCCACATCCTCCACCTGCAAACACTAAGAAGGCACAGAGCCCATTTGGACAGGTCTTTCCCTCTCCACTGCTTCCAGCTGACAGTTGGTAGGTTCTCAACTCAGTAGAAACAAACTCTAGCCATCGAGAACAACCCTGATAGCAAAAAACCAAAATAAATAATTATTTAAAATGGAAACGCAGCATTCTATTTAAGAGGGTTACAAATTGCAGCACTCACATCCTTCTCTAGCCCCTGCCATCCCAATTCTCTCCTCATATGCACAAGTCTCCCCAAAAACCAGTGGTTTGTCTGGGGAAACATAAATAGTAAACCTTACTTCACAATCAGGGACTCATTTGGGTGGGATGTCTCTCTGGCCATCAGGAGCCAGACACATTCACCAAAACATTCATCTTAAAAACAAAACATCTAAGGAGTTAAAACTACAAGCAAGCAATTGGATAGCCAAGCACAAAGCAAAGGCTACTCCAGGTTTGGGGCCCAGCCAAGTATAGCAGACGCAGCAGCAGGAAAGAGCCTAACGTATGTAGAAAGTTCAGCTGGGAAGAGCTCAGAACAATGCATCCACTTGGCTTGACATGCAGGAGCCAGCATGCACTGGGGTCCACGGACTAGCACACTCTAAGAACAAGGAGAGGAAGAGAACTAACAACCAGGAGACTTCAAGGGCAGTGCTTCCTCTCTGTAAGGCTTTGGCTGAGAGCACAAGGAACAGTTTGCATCCCAGCACAGAACACAAGGTCTCAAAGTAGGATGCACCTAAGCTGAACAGTTTTACATACCAGCCTTATAGCAAGGGAACACTGTATAAATAAATTACAGAGAGTGTGTATGTTTGTGAGTTACAAATATAGATATACCCACGCACATATATATATATATATAAATATATATATATACACACACACACAAATAAAGTAATGTACATTACATATATAGTGGTAGTCACATCACAGGAGCGGAGACGTTTGCTCACCATTAGCAAATATCCTATGAAAGACTGTTGGTAACAGAGCAGCCCGTAAGCGGGAAGTAAAACAAGATAGAAGTCAATGAGTTGATGAAACAGCAAGCACTTAACATCAATAGAGACAGCTAGGTCAGAATCATGGCAAAACATGGACAAGACCGAGAATCTGGCCCTGACTCCAACCCTTTTAAAATAAATTTACATGAGGAACACTAGTGTTTCTAATTGAGAACCAGACTGGGCAAGGGAGACAAGACACCTGTGACCAAGTTGAAGATGACGGTCGACTCTGAGGCTAGGAAGCTGGAAATTCTGTTTTTTCTGTGAGTACTCTACAGTCCCTTAGCACCATCTTCAGCAGACAACTACCTTCCTCAACATCCCAGCAGCTTCTCCTGGGCACAGATCTTGGCAGCAAAATCAATACTTACATACCTGGCCACATAATTTAATAGCAGAATTAATGCCAAGCAAGACTCAGTCTCCTGGCACCTTCGCCTGGAATTGAAAATAGATTCTGGACAGACTGCAGTTAAATGTATAATGAACCCTAGAGGTCAGGTATGTTGAAGACAGGAAAGCATATGTATCAGCTGAGTGCCTGGAAGCATTATTTAGAAACACACTAGCACAACACTAAGCTTCCCCCTATGCTCTACTGCAAGTCTCACTCGGCACATGCTAATATATTGCCACGTCTGAGGGACACCAGAAGACATTACAAGACACTCCAGTTTGAGGCCTCAGTTCTGTTGGGGCACTCCAAGATCTGTCCAAAAGAATTTTTAATTCAAAACCATCACCTCTTTCCAGCTGTGACTGGTTCATACACTCCCAATGAGAATTACAAGAAACATCTCCTGACATTGCTTAACACAAGCAAGCAGCAGCATCAAACACCCTGTCTAAACACACTGTTCTCCTTCACACTCAGAGTACCTTCAACCTGTCACAGTAAAACATCTTGCAACATGCTCCCTTTGCAGGTCCACTTGTTGATGTGCACAGATGCAACATGGTGTTGCATGGGGATCCTGTGGAAGAGTACATAGAAAACAACTTGGACCTCCCACAAGGGATGTTTTCATCTGACCACAACTCCAGAAAGCAGCTGGAGCGTTCCAGTTTCTGGGAACACCAGTGGCAAGTTTAGGAACTGTAGGTGTCTTTCCTATCCACATCACAAGTTCTCCAAAGCTCCCCACTCATTTGACACTTTTCCTCCTTAGACCTATTTACCCTGCATTTTATGGCACAGAAAAAAAAGTTAATAAATTAATGGACTATGGATGGCTTTTGCATTTAAGTACTATGAGAAACCCTCCCTCTTTCCTACTCCCTTTTTCTTCCACAGATGACCCCCAGCATATAAAGATTTCATTCCTCTTCCCAAAACTCAGTGCAATAGTAACAGCAACACCCTACTATTAAACTAATCTCTTTTCTTCCTGCAGTGCACAGGTGGCTCTAGGGAAAAAAAAAAAAAAGAAAAAAAAAGGAATGATCCAGGATTACATGCAGAACAAGAAAAACAGTGGTCAATCCTGCTAGTGCATGTACTTCTGCAGTCTGAAGTAGCGGCAAGGAGTGCTAGGCAAAGGGGCTGCTCCCACACTGAAACAGGTGTTACAGGAACAAGTACGTACTAGCCATTTCTGATGCAACACAAGCCACAGGCACTACTCTTCTAGTACTTCCTCACCTAGCAGAGAGAAGGATGTTCTGCAGAACACACTAGCAGCTTCCTTTCCCCAGATTTTTGCCCCATGTTCAGCAAGTATTCTCTTTTGCTTAAAGTAGAGGGAAGAGGAGCTTTCAGAAGTGTAGCCCAGAATGGTGCTGGGGACAGAGAGAGTATCAAAGAGCAGATCATAGTGCACTGAATCTTTGTTCCCCTTAAATCCATGGGAATTACTGCCCCAATTCTTTTAAGTAAACATAGGAAATTTTTCAGATACCAGCCAGCTGTAAGAAATAACTACATGAAGCAATAAATAGGGGCCTAACATCGTCAGTGACCCCAAAGTGACTATTACTTTAGGGCCCAAACATGGCAATAGCCTGTCTGGCTACTGCACAGTCAGCAGTACTAAAGAATCTCTCGAATACAGCCAGCAGTTCTGATGACATAGTTTGACCTTCCTAGTTGGGTAGGCACTACAGGAATAAGAATATATTCAGCAACACTGGCAACTTTAATTCCAGCCTGCACTGGAGCCATAGCTTTCACATCCGGAGGATTCCTCTTCTGACCACAAGTCCACTTGCACTCACTTCTTTTTTTATTTAAGAAAGGATTAGAATCTGCCAGATAAGTCACTTCACTTCTAAAACACAAGGTGAGCAAGGCAGCCTATAACTATGGAGTAGAAGAAAGTTTGCTCAGGAACAACTGTAATTAAGTGCTGCTACTGCATAGTCACACTCTCAGTATGTGTCCTCTTCTTGCTGAGGGTACAGTTGTTACAGCACACAGAACCTGCTACTCTTTGAAAGCACATCAGTCTAATTGCCTCTGTCCCTCCCACCATGCCTAACAGAAGCAAAGCTCTATGGAACTGGAGGAAGCAGGCAAAGGCGTAACTCTGAGGCAACTGTTTGGGACTAACACTATAAGAGCCACCTTTCTTCTAGAGAACGTCTGAACGGCACCACTGGGAGTCTGAATGCTCTTGAGAACATCACGTTTGCTGATCTGCAGAACCTCCCTCTGGTAAAAAGCCACGGCTCTAGATATGAACTTCAAGTGGTTTGTTTTTGCGGAAAAAGTACTGGCTACCAATCAGAAAGCCTGCAGCTGTATAATACTTTTAAACTAAACTAGAAAGAGAAGGATCTCTTATGTACTCGAGTCTAAAACAGACTTCCCGTAAGTGGCCTGAATTGAATGCCAGGGAGCCAGTTGTGTTTGCCAGCACACAGGTATCAGATGTACGCAACTCCTGGAAATTTCTCCCACCTGGACAAAGTCAGTGAAAGATAATAAAGTGAACCCCATGATGCTCTTCATACAGGCTGATGACAAGTCACCAACTCTACAGGCAGATAGAGAACCAAGTGTTCCTTCTCCCATGACCCAGTCTCCCTGAGTACAATCATGTATCAGAGCTTTGTTGCAGAGAACACAGACCCCAATTCTGGAACAAAGAGACAACACAAGAGCTCTTTGATAGAAAGAAAAGCCACAGAGGTCTGCAGTTTATGAAGAGAGGCTATTTTTAGACAACAGGAGAAGCAGAGCGTTCTTTCCTGTATGCTGTCAACATCAAACCAAGAATTCACACAGACAAAAGCCTACAGGATGGCAAGAACACACTCCTCAGGTTTGAGAACACTTGCAGAAGTTGGACAACAGATAGCAAAACTGCCACTTGAAAGGTTATGTCAAGGTACAACATAATGCATCCTGACTGCACACAGATTTTTAGAGACATAGAAATAGCAAAGGTGAAAAAAACCAAGAGTATGCAAGAATGCACCGCACTGCCAGAAAAATCACTTCTTACTTATGAAATAAAACATTTCAGCATAGGGTGGTTGCCTGAACAGGGCATGTCTTTGCCAAACAGGTCCAAGGCAAATGAGCATCCTGAAGCCCAGGCCAAAGTGAGTGATGCTGGGTGAGGTTGCCAATACAAGCCGCTTGCTGCAGTCAGAGTCTATAAGCTTGACTATAAGTGTTGGTTGTTAGAAGAAGCACTCGTGTGGCCTCAGTGGACACAGTTCTCCAGACAGCTCTCAAAGCTTTACAACACTGGGAAGAGAACTACGTGTGTATTAACTTGAAAAAGACTGCAGAGCAAATGAATTCAAGGATAACGTGCATACAAAACTTTAAAGTTTCAGCACCATTCCTCGAGTCGGTCTCTTGAGACCAAAAACTGAGGAAGGGGCTAACAAGGGAAACAGTATCCAGTATCAGTCCTTTCTGTGCCTGAAGGTGGTCCAACCAAAAGTGAATTCTACTACCAATCTCTGGCATGACTGATGTGGAGGTCAAGGATATGTGTGCATACATGCCTATCGTGCCAGATAACCCTGAAAGGATTAGATGACTTTTTCTGTTTGAGCAGTTTGTCTCATAGGCAAGAGTGACCTCCAACAAGCCTTACCTGATCCAATTTTAATCAGTCCGTTGTGCTGAATGAAGATGGTGTCACAGGTCAAGTTACCATGGATGATTGGGGGATCACAGGAGTGGAGGTAGCTAGAGATTCAGAACAGAGCACTGGTCAGGAGACTACTGAGGCTGAGGCCAGGAATCCCTCCCTTCATCCCTTCCCTGTCTCAAGCAACATCAGAAGAGAACAGGAGAGCAAAAGGCACACACCAGGGATTTACAATAGCAGGGAGGCACAATTAAGTGACTGTACATCAGCCTCTAGGCTAGGAGAGAATAATTAAAATTAAGCAATTGTCTCTAACAATCAATCTCCAGAACACGGGGGGAAAAAAAGAAAGCTTTTTCTGATCAGTTCAAGAAACCCATGGTACCAGGGCTAAAGAAACTATTTCATCTACCCCAATACTGCTAGGAGGGTGCTAAAAGGGTTCCAATTTTATACCAAAAATACCAGAGCCTTATTTTGGCCTTACTGGGCATCAAAAAGGCACTCAGTGCTGTACAAACGTGATTGGTGATGTTTTCCAGCAGGAACAAATAAAGCTTTTCAGTGCTAGGGTCCCAGGAACATTTGAGGCTTCCTGGTTTTGCCCCTCACTCTGCTTGGTTTTATGTTAGCAGCCAGCACAAATAAGGACTGTCAGCTCCCAAAAGCTTATTAGAACCCCAACTATCCATCAACAGCTATACTGAGCCAAATGGCAACAAAATTTTCTCTATGGAGTGGGAGTCGTGCTCTGACATCTGGGTTATCGTTTTTCCAAGACTGTTACTCGTTACACACCAACTCTGGCTCAGGTAGAGAAGAGTCTTTAAAACGAAAACAAACAAAAAACCCACATTCTATCCAACTACATTGGACTAAGATGGCTGCAGAAGATCTGCATCATCAAGAAATTTATAGATCTACATATACTTCTAACAGTATCACATCACAATAATTATGAATCCACTCCATGCTACAGGGCTGCAGCCTGCCAAGACTAAGAAAATTTTCCTCATTCCTCTCATGTGGAATTTAATTTCTCTAAGATTTCTTTGCAACATCCTCTTGGCCATGGCTAGATCCAGGTTATAAAGTCGGATACTTTGGAGAGCTCCCTGATGCTCAGCCCCCACACTATCATATCAGCCACAACTGTTGGGCTCTAAAACCTACATCGCACCTGTTTCTCTGTTTATAAAGGTTCAATATTGTCTAACTGAAGACTCTGGGATTGCTATAGGAAGTGCAGTTGACACTCTGCAGACCATGACTGGGATAAGAATCAGGCTGGGTGACTGAAAGTGCTCTCCAAGCTCCATTCTATGAAGCTTGCTAAGGTTTGGCAGCATGTATGCTTACAGCTTTTAATATTCTAGCACAAGAGAGGCTACACTTAAACAGATGGCTAGACCGCAAGGTCAGTAAGTCACGTACCTGAGAGCAGAGAGGATCTGGGTGCACCATCGCTTCCAGGCCTACAGACACAGGAGCAAAAAGGATAATCATCCAAGGAAGAGGAACTAATCCATAGTTCTGTGATTCATAGCCCATTCATATGAAGGAATACACACTCCATTCTGTGGCATCTTAGCTTCCATCCCATACAGGTGTAGGAAGTAAGAACTTAGAGGGATCAGTACTTTCATGCTCAGTTTAGTTTCTACATGTTTGTATGGGTTAAGAAACACACCTCCCCTCCTAACTCCTTTCATGCACAGACACCTTCTCTCTTTCCCATATGCACATGTGGAAAGGGTCATGCCTGTCACACCATACATATGAAGTTGCAGCACTGCTGGAAACAAAGCAAACAGCACAGAGCAGCTGTCCAAGAGAACCTGCAACTAAACTAGTTTACAGTAATAAAAAGCAATTGCAGCCACATGTTATCACCAGGTTACCTTCTCGTCAGGATCTTCTGCTGAAAGACCTTTCCAGAGGCTGATGGCACAAAGTGAATACAGGCATACATGAAAAAAAAGAGTTACCTTTTCATTCATAGTTTTGTGGTTTTTCTTTGTCTTCTTCAGGAACTGTTTCAAGCTCCCTGAAGACATATATTCCGTGATGAAGATGACCTGTAGGGGCAATATGAGACATTACCCTCTGCTTCACTAATTACCTAAGGCATACAGCGAGAAAACCCGACAGACTGTTTGCTTTACTTACCCTGGCCTTATTCTCCTTCACATCAGCCCAGTATTTGTGAAACTTCACAATGTTCAGATGTTCCAGCTGAATTAAGTTGTCAAACACTGCTTTAACTTTTTCCTTAACATCAGAAAGACAAAGATGTTATACCAGAGATCTCATCAGCCCGTATCTTACACTCTTCTTGGGTCTTGGTCCTCTTAAACAACACTGTACACTTCAAGCTCCTATGCTAAGGACAAACGGCATGTGATTTCATCCTGCAGCGCACCTTAGCTGAGCATGGTTTGATCACCAAGACTAAATCAACACAAGAGCCCATGAAAATGGCACAACAGTTCTCTGTCGCATCTCCGGCATCCTGGCCTGTATCAGAAATAGCTTGGCCAGCAGGACTAGAGAAGTGATGATCCCTTTGTACTCAGTGCTGGTGAGGCTGCACCTTGAATACCGTGTTCAGTTTTGGGCCCCTCACTACAAGGACATGGAGCTGCTGGAGCACGCCCAATGAAGAGCAACAAAGCTGGTGAAGGGCCTGGAGAACAAGTCTTACGAGGAGCAGCTGAAGGAGCTGGGGTTGTTTAGTCTAGAGAAAAGGAGGCTGAGGGGAGCCTTATCGCCCTCTACAACTACCTGAAAGGAGGTTGTAGTGAGATGGGGGTTGGTCTCTTCTCCCTGGTAACTAGGGATAGGACAAGAGGAAACGGTCTCAAGTTGCACCAGGGGAGGTTCAGGTTGGATATTACAAAGAATTTCTTCACTGTAAGAGTCATTACGCATTGGAACAGGCTCACCAGGGAGGTGGTGGACTCACCATCCCTGGAGGTGTTCAAAAAAAAACCATTTAGATGTGGTCCTTCAAGACATGGTTTAGTGGGCATGGTGGCGTTGGGAAGAAGGTTGGACTTGATCTTTGAGGTCTCTTCCAACCATAATGATTCTATGATTCTATGATTTTCTGCACAGGCCAGCTTAAGCTGAATTTGCTACATATGAGCAGCACAGCACTCCAAATCCAGCCAATAATCCACATGAGAGGTCACCAATATCTATAATCCCACTCTGGTGCAAGGTATGTTTCCCACATCTTGTTGGGAAACACATCAACTTACTTCCTGAAGCTTAAAGTTCTTCCGCTCAGAAAACTGAACTTCATTCCAAACAACTTCCACACCTTCCTCTGTATCCATGGCCAGGTAGGCACTATCGATCCCTGGGACATTGCGCTGATTCACCTGCATGGGAAGGATGGAGACAGATGTGAGTTCTAAGCCAGTAAGACTAATCGTTACCATGCTTCCTTCATTTGAGTATTATGAACTTTGCTCATTAACTTTTAATTAAATGAGCATTCCAGGACAGGATTGTGCACGTATATTTCAGGAATTGGACAAAAACATGAGTACATTGTAGGCCACGTAAGCAGCAAGCCCTAGGCCTATTTGAGGGAAAACTTCTTTTGCACAGAGGCTGTTTTATAGTAAAAGCTGTCTTTTGGCAACAACACAATAGGTTTTTAGGTTTTATGACACCTGTAGTTCATTTAACCACAAAAAACCCCTCCAACTATACAGAAGGGATACAAAAAAATAGTCTCAAGAACTCAGACACAACTTTCTGGATGAATTTTCTGAAAGGTGAGGAGACATGAAACTCAGAGACAGGAAATCAATCCAAGCAGAGAAAAACAAAGGGAAAGCCACAAGTTGGTAATAGACTTAGGAACTGATTACACAATTGAAACTGCTACAATAACTTCTTTAGTTAATAAATGCAAAAGTTAACCCAGCACAAGTACGTCCACACCTAATATTAAAGACATAGACGAGCACTAAGAAAGCAACAAGGTAAGGGCAAGGGACCTGACAAAGCAAGAGTTTAAAGCCTAGCACAAGAACGGCTAGGGCTGTGGAAGTACTTAATGCTAAAAGACCTGCATAGATACAAGATGAACAACACTCCCAGAACCAAAGTTTACCATAATATTGTTTTTCCTTAGCTATGTAGCAGCATTCAAAGATGTAGATGGGTTCCTTCCTCCAACATCTAGGGCATCTTGCTGTTCTGTAATGCCTTTTACAGGCTATTTCATAGGCATGCAGAAGTTACAGTCACGGTTAAAGTCCTACCGCACCAGGCAGCACACACTGATAAAACTGGATTCCTATCTCAAAGTACTTACAGAAGACAGAGGGTAGAATTTACCTTTTAATTGCCAACCATCAACCATTACTATTCACCATCAATGGGCCACATACCCAGAATCACTTCACTTTCAGCTGATCCAATTCTCCACTGGAGGTAAAAGTTAATACAGAGATTTGGCTAGCAAATGCAGACCCTTCTTCCACTTCTATCACCTCAAAGTCCTGCCTATTTCACAGCTTTTCCTACTCATATTGTCTCACTTTCTCTTCCCTCACTAGGGACCCCACCAGCATCCTATTTCACAGAATCAATTTGGTTGGAAGAGACCTCTGGGATCATCAAGTCCAACCTTTGCCCTAACACCACCATGGCAACTAGACCAAGGCACTAAGTGCCACGTCCAGTCTTTTCTTAAATGCTTCCAGGGATGGTGACTCCACCACCTCCCTGGGCAGCCCATTCCAATGCCTAATGATGCTTTCTGTGAAGAAATGCCTCCTAATTTCTAGCCTGAACTTCCCCTGGCGCAGTTTCAAGCTATGCCCTCTTGTCCTATCACTAGCTGCCTGGGAGAAGAGGCCGACCCCTACTTCACTACAATCTCCTTTCAGGTCATTGTAGAGAGCGATAAAGTTTCCCCTCAGCTGGAAGGGGTGCCTCCCACCATACATAAATACAAAAAAATCCCTTCCCCCTTGGCAGCCACTTTTACGCAATCAAATTTACTCAATTTCATCTACAGTGTTATGCTAATGAGAATCGATGCAAATGTTCTGCCATCCACAACAGTGAAATGAATTAAACACTATACTATAGGAAATAACTACTGATAACACAATACTAAATAATAAAACTAAGAGAAAGAAACCAGTTTCCAATGGACGGTGTTTTTAACTCTGGTAGACTGGGTACAGACTCAAAGCATCCAGCTGACCATACTGAAATGCAAAACAACTCAGGCTTGTGTTTATAAAGAACCTCCGCTGTATGAGGTGGGTACCAAGAAGAACTTGTAGGTCACGCTAACAATCAGCTAAACTTAAGCTCCTAATACAATGCATAATAACAAGGAGTAACACAGCAATGGGATATGTACACGTAAGAATTGTGAGCAGAGAAAAGAGTCCACTGAGATAGTAAGTTTACTGTTGTACAATATCTACTTTAGAAGTTCGCATTATAAACTTCTGTTCATTGGATACTAAACTGGGAGGTGCTGTTGATTCTCCCCTGGGACAAGAGGCCTTGTAGAGGGATCTAGATAGGTTGGAGCACTGGGAATTCATCAAGAGCATGAAATAGACAAGAACAAATGCCAGATTCTAAACCTAGGAGGGAGTAATGCTGGGCACAAGGATGAACTGGGAGAGGAGTGGCTGGAGAGCAGCCCTGCAGAAAGGTCCCCGGGGGTGCTGGTGGGCAGCAGGCTCAGTAGGAGCCAGCAGTGAGCCCTGGCAGCCCAGAGGGCAAACCCCATTCCGGGGTGCATCAAACACAGCAAAACCCGCCGCTCAAGAGACGGGGTTGTCCCGCTGTATTCAGCGTTGGAGCGGTCTCACCTCAAGTGCTGTGTGCAGTGCTTGGCCTCACCGTTTGAGAAGGATGTTCAGGTCCTTGAATGCATCCAGAGGACAACAACCAAGCCGGTGGTGGAGCTGGCAGGCATGTCCTGTGAAAAACGGCTGAGGCCTCTGGGTTTGTCTCGTTTGGAGAGAGGGAGGCTGAGGGGCAACCTCATTGCTCTCTGCAGCTTCCTGAGGAGGGGACATGGAGAGGGAGCTGCTGAGCTCTTCTCTTTGGGATCCAGGGACAGGACGCCTGGGAATGGCTCAAAGCTGCATCTGTTAGGGGAGGTTCAGGCTTGACATGAGGAAGCATTTCTTTACCAAGAGGATGGTCAAACCCTGGAACAGGCTTCCTGGAGAGGTGGTCAATGCCCCAGGCCTGTCAGTGTTTAAGAGGCATCTGCCAACGCCCTTAATACCATGCTTTGACTTTTGGTCAGCCCTGTAGTGGTCAGGCAGTTGAACCAGATGATCCTTGTAGGTCCCTTCCAGCTGAACTGTTATATATTCTGTTGTATTCCTGCTTAAACTTCAAATGTAAAAAAGGATTGTGTTGAGTTCATTGACAGTAATCTTTCCTAGACAGGGATCTTCTGTAGTGCAAAGTGTGTAATTGCTGTGAAAGTTCAGAGTAGTCTTTTAAAATTAAGTGCTGCTGTCAAATTTTTAACTACGAACCTATTTTAACTAGTTAGAGAATGCTTACCTTCCCCAAAGTTTGCTTCTTTATGGAACATTTAGTGGATACCGCATATGGTCATGCTTTGATATACCTGAAGGGTGATGTTGCTGCCAGGGTCAGATGGCTGGGATGGGGAGGGTGGAGGATAAGTGTGGCTTGTTCCATAGGATACTTATTTTCTGTTGGTTGAACGACTTGCGCAAGAGAAAACTTAGTACCACTCTGCTCTTTCCTGCACTGTGTAACCGATGTGGGCATTTTCAGGTGTCTTCTGTCCTTAAGTGCTGCAGGGACCGTGACAATCTGCTTTCTCGTGCTGCTGCTGTGTATATATCGCAAGCGTGGGTCTCCTGGTGTGTTGCAAGTTGTACTGCTTTCCTACCTGAGCTGAATCCCTCTCTGCAGTTGTAACCACTCCCCTGTTGCTCTCCTAACATATACAAAGGTGAGGCTTTAGCCTCTGCAAGGAGCTGAAAATAAACTTTTAACAGGGGGATCTTATCTCATGGCAGAGAGGCATAGAGAAAGGACCCACAGCGTAAGGTTAGGGGAGTCACAGGAGGGAGAGATGGAGGCTGACAGGCTATCTAAGCTTATACTTGCCTTGGTCCCTTTTGGCTTTTCTCCCTGACAAAAACCTCTTTTTCTGCTGTGCTCATGTGACACTCCATTTTCTTCTTTCAGTCCGCATGCATACATAATTTATTTTTCTTGGATTGTCCAGGTATCTTCAGGATTATCTGGTATGCCTCCTAGGAATAGAAGCTTCTTAATAGAGATGGATTGCAGCGACACACTTGCAGTTCATTTTTAGACTTCTGCCACTGGCTGGTATTAAACCTGAAACTGAGAGCTTGGACTCAGTGCCTACTGTCCCTGAGAGCTACACAGGTCAAACATAAAAGTGTCCCAAACATAATTGTAGGAAAACTGGTGCTTTGCTGCAGCAGAAGCTTTTTAATTTTCAGCTTGGTATTACTGTGTTGGGCTTAGCAAGCTCATGTTAGTGGGAGAGACTTAACCATTCATAAACTTAGATGGTCCTGTAGTTTTTCATGTGTTTAATAGCTAACTATTGACCGGATTTCTTTCTGGGATACCTTTTCTGGGTAGGAAAACACTGTGCGATTGCATAAGCCAAGACTTTATTGTAAGTACTCTGTTGACGTCTTTGTAACATGCTTAGTAAATAACCCATTTAGTGCTATTGAGTGAATCTGTATCATATTGTGGATGTGGGAACAAGCACGTTCCCTTTTAGGTATGTGTATAAGCGTGTCTGTCATGGTTAAGAGAGAGAAAAGGATGGAGCAGACTTGGGTATGCTAGGCTTCCTCTTCTGCAGGTTCCTTGTGAGGTGTAGTCAGTTGTGGTACAGCTCTTGCCAAATGCTACTTTATTCCCTGATACAGAAGACTTTACAAGGATGTGAAGCCTGGCACTTAAAGGAGAAAAGAGTGATAATGCGAGAGAGAGTACTGGTCTCTGCTTAAATACCTTTGCCCTTTCCATGAGGATATGTCAGGCCACTCAAGATTAGCATGAGAACCTTGTACCATACTTGCAGTCCTGCTTGCATTCAGTCCTTTGACTGGAAACTTGCCCAAGTGATGACTCGCTCCATCCTGTGTGGATGGCAGACGTAGGGCTTGTACTTCTTTCCTGTAGATTCTAAAGTCTTGGGAGTGATTTCTGGGGTGGCTGAAAGGTGATGTTTGAGTTCCTGCTAGCCATCGACAACCTCCCTTGAGAAAGAAATGACTTTGTGGTTGTCTGATTGGTGTTCTGTGCTTGACATATTACTACCTTTTTTGAAGCTGAGCTGCTGGAGCACTTTCCACGTTATGCCCCTACTTCAGTGTCTGCCGAGATTGAGAGGTTCATTTTTGCCTCATCCCTGGAGACAAATCTCTTGTATAAAGTGTCTCTGTGCATACAGTGGTTGCTATGTTGATTAATTCTTGTTTTCCTATCTCTGGTATTTTCCACTGTCAGGTAAACTAGACGAAAGGTGCAGTCCTTCATAGCTTCCTTTACTGTGGTGTGCAGACTAAGATAGGATGATGAAGTTCCACATGGACCTGGGTATCAGGTCAGGTGCAGAACTTGAGGAGCAGTATTCGAGGCAGTATGCACTATGCCTATGGGTATATCTGAGTTCAGTGTTTAGTCTTGCTACCGTTGCTGGAAGTTCAGAAAACTAATATAGACAGCACCACTGCTGTTAGTTTGCTTCTGTTTTTCTTGTGAAAGACCGCACTGTCATTTGGATAGGTGGTTCTCAGCTGTTCAGCAGGCCCTTGATGGCTAGGTGGCTGGACGTTACAGCTGAATTTTATTGCTTGGTCTAACAGACACTCTTGATCCATGCTAGCGCTATCAAATGTTAAAGAGGAAGCTGTGGGTTATGAGGAGCTGAAGCTAGAAAGACAAGAAATTAAATGCTGGGTCTAGTGCATCTTTATTTTACCTCTTTGTTGTCTTTTCACTCCTAGTGGGAATCTTAGTTTCACAGAATCATTTTTCATCTGGAGCCGGCTGGTGACTTTTGCACCTCTGGTTTTATGTTTCTTCAAGGAGACAGAGTGCAGGATTCTTGGAGAGAAAATGCCAATAGACTGAGTGTTTGGATTCTGTGATGCTTGAGTCTGATTTCTTAGCCACTGTTGTGACTGGAAAGAAACTTGCTGAGGTAGCAAAAGATAAGCACCAATCTTTCTTTTTCTATCCCACATCTGAGTTTCTGTATATGGGAAAGTGAGGTGTCGTTCCTCGGAAAGGTGGCATTTGGTTTGAATTCTGCTGCTGGAGAGAGGACTGGTTGCAGAGATTCTCGAATCAAACTAGTGCTAGGAGGGCTGCCAGCTTTTTGACAGGCTTTGGCAATGGACCTGATTTTTTTCCGGCTAGTGGAGAAAACTAATGCCATGCTGTAGTTTTTATGATTTTACTTGACCATTGGGAAAATACTCAGGGAGTATGTGCAGCCTTTTAACATTTTTATTGGCTCATCTGGCGGCCTCCTGGAAGGAAGGAACCCTTGAGATGTGCTTGAGTGAAATGAGGGGCACTGCAGGATGTAGAGGGAATTGAGCCTTTGTCTTAGGCCTGTTGTCTACAGACCCATTATGTTCTTGCTTATTGACTGTAACGGACAGCTGGCAGCTTGCTTAGTGCTGCCCCAGCCAGCATCACTTCTCAGCATTTATGCTGCCTCAGTGGGGGAGCAGGTGCAGCCAGGGCAGCTGTCTGCTGCTTTTCTAGCTTTCCCGGGTGGTTAGAGGTGCTAGTTATACTCCAGCTGCCTGTGACCGAGGGACGGGGTTTGCTCTGCATTCTTTACAGAGCTATTCTAAAAATAACATGGTCCATGTAGCTTACTAGCAGCACTGAAGCCTTGCCCTTGTCAGACCTCTGTCTCTTTAGACCCGCATTGCAAGGCCCAGGGGATTGCTGCCACCCATTTGGTGAGGTCAGATGTTACGGCCAGGTTTGGGAAGAAACTTACTGCTGGGTCTGTGGAGGGGAGAGGCTGCTTGCTGTCTCTGACTCCAGGTCCTGCCTGCGGTGAGGCTGCATAGCAAATCCTGATAGATGGAGGCACTGTAAAAGCATGGCCAGCCAGAAATAGGTTAGCAGAAATGGGAGCATGGTGCTTTTCCAAGCATCCCATTAATACAGGTGACATGAATAACTGTATCCTTTTTCTAAGGATCAGTGCTCAGGGAAAATCGCATTTCACGAGTATCTCTAGTACCTGTCTCCAAGGCCCTCTGTGTCTGCAAAATTTGGCCCCAAGACCTCTTGTTCTAACTTTCTGGCTAGTCTGGCTTGAAATTTGCTGACAGATTTGTGTACTTACGTGTGCACATACACAGAGAGTAAGAAGCACACTTGCACAGAAAATAGTTTGAAAAATATTTTGACAAAAAGACAGTACAGGTGATGGTGATCAGGCACAGGACTTGGCTAGTGACTCATCTTGATCCTTCTTTTTCCACACTCTTGGCCCTTCCCTCAAACATCCCATGAATATTGTACCCAAATACTCTTGTTCAATCCCAAAATTGCCTGTCTCTGACATACTATTGTAAATCTTTTATTCCTTTACACAGCATCTCCACTTGGCTTGCATAATATTGCTGAATTCTCCTGTTGAATTGCCTAGGTGCGTTTTCCTCATAGGGACAATGACTTAATTGCTCACCTTTGTGGCCTTGGGAGTCC
This sequence comes from Cariama cristata, assembly GCF_000690535.1. Classification (NCBI taxonomy): domain Eukaryota; kingdom Metazoa; phylum Chordata; class Aves; order Cariamiformes; family Cariamidae; genus Cariama; species Cariama cristata. The sequence goes on from NW_009600284.1 coordinate 28,848, forward strand.
TTGGTTCAGTGTTTCATCCATCATGGATTATGCTGTCTGAGTTCCCTGACCTTTTGTGGTTCTTTTGATCACTGATGTGGTTCTTGCTTCTACTTTGAATAGCCCTTACCCAGATACCTTTTCATAGCAGTTTGATGAAACTTTTTTGGCCTGTTAATTCAGGGAGATTTCTGCAGCTCTGCCTGGAGTTGAGTGAAGAACTGTTACAATGCAGAAGGTGGAAGAAGACAACTTTTAAAATTGTGATTACAACAGTAGCAAGAATAAAGAGAAAATGTGTAATTACAGTACTCCCCTTCTGGATAGAAAATTAATATCTCCTGAATCCGTGGAATTCTGCTCTAGCTTTTTCATGTTTAGGTGGCAGAGTCAGAGCTTCTGCTGTTAAACCACCAGATAAAGTGAACAGGAGAAGAATGGAAAAAAGACTAGGATGTTTTTCTGTGACACGTTCTTGCAATAATCAGGAGCTGAGGAAATTTGAGCCAGGTAGTGTATTTGGACTATGGTATTTAGTAGTTACAAATGCACACGTTTCCGATAGCTAGTTTAATCTCAACTTGCAGGCATTTTTACTTCTGACATATATCTCATGGTAGTCAGCTTTACAGGTTTTTTTAATATATATATGTCAGAATCAAATGCTTCCTCACAATTCTCTTTTAAAATACGATGTTTGATCACTTCATTGGCTGCTTTTTTGCTCTTGTATTATCAGAAACATGGAATAATTACTTTCTATTCATATCCTGTGTGCCATGAGTGATTTTTTTTTTTTTTTTACAAGTCTATTAAAGATTTATACTTAGAGCAGTGGACCAGTTTCTATGGCGTTTTCTATTCCTTTCCTTGTAATTCCTAATATTAAGCTTTTAACACCTCCTAAGACTAAGTGATGTTTTTCAGAGTTATCTGCAGTGATCTCTGTACCAAGTGGAAGTATCACAGAATAACAGGATGGGCTAGTGCAGAATGAAAGTAGCTAGCTTGGAGTTTATCCTTTTTCCCCCCTCTTTGTGGTGTTTTGCATTACTGGCACTTGTCTGAGCTTACTACCCTTGGGTTCAGTACTGAGAACTTCCTGAACCTCCCAGTCAGTTTTATTTCTGACTGTTCTCAGGGGTATGAACTATCTGTGCTACGTCCTTAGTGTCGTATGTTTAATGAAAGTTTTGATAACAGTACAGGGGTGATAATAGTACAGTAAATATAGAGTTACTGGTGAGTTACCGTAACCTTCCTGAGGGACTTCTCTGAATGGTTTTTATTTGTAGGATATTGGGTTTTCTTCCTCGCTCCCTTACTTATTTTGCTGTGCTGTTTCTGTTTCTCTTTGGGTGTTAGGGATGGGGAATTCATCACCTTTTCCTACTTCCATAGTTCAGCTCAGTAAGATTGAACTCTCTTTGACTCCATTGGATTGCTGATTTGTTTTGAAGCGCCAAATGAAACCGAGCATTTATCCCTTTGGGCTCCCTGTAGACAACTTACGTATTTGTTTCTGTTATCTATTAAATGTATGGGAATGATGTATGTCTCCCTGTGGGATATCAGGAGCAGTGCTTTTTCTGTTCAAAGCAACTTGACTCTTGTCATACTTTCGTGTGGGTTTTTTTGTTTTTGTTTTTTTCTTTTAAAGTTGCTAATCTACTGACTGGAGAGTTATCTGACATGAACTTTTAGTGAAGCCTGTCGCTCAGTATGTTGTTTAGCCAGAACTGTCAGAATGCTTTTGGAGAGGCTGGATTGGCCGTTGGGCCACAGTCTGTGTGACGGTGGTATAATTCAAAACTCACTGCTTTTCTACAGAACAGTTGTCTTTCTCACTGACAGCATGCTCTTTGCACAGCGTCCTGGCTCCGAGCTGTGCTGTGCCTCTGGTAGTCCAGCTGTGTGGCCCAGCACGGAGCAGGAATCTTGGGGAGGTGGCAGGGTCGCTTGCTGCGTGTGCTTAAAAAGTATGTCTGGTTTTGACCTGTTTCTCAAGACAGCATCTGCTGAGCTGTTGCATGTGAAGTTACAAGTGAGGACAAACTCCAACTCATGGAAGACTTTTAACTCTCCATTTACATGGTCAAGGTTTGTTCATTTGGTTACACAGACAAGCTTATTGCTAATGTATTTTATCTTATTAGTTGTTCCAGCATGTAGCTGTCTGGAAAAAATAACTTTTGCATCAGTGATGGTCACATTTTCTTTTCCTCATATTTTTGATTGCTGTATGAATTGGTTTGTATAGCCATGGTAATAACTGATGTCTTCCTTTCCTTGAGATTGTTATATTACACTAGTTATTTTAATTTTCTTTTTGAATTAACACCTTTCAAGCATTTTACTACCATGAATATAATTGCAAGGCCAGTGCTGTCAGTTGTTGATTAAAACATGAACTAGGCTTGCTGCTTTGTTTTTTTGGGATTTTCTTCCCCTCTGCCTGCAGTGGATCTTGCATTCTCTGCTTTTATTACACTCTAGATCAGCTTCAAATCTCTGAGATAGATGCTTTTGTTTCCTCTTTCTGTTGGTAGATACGCTACTTGTTTTGCCATAGTTCAATGAAAAGTAATGTTCCTCTGTGGTCCAGCTACTGTCTTCTGTGGGTATATTATCCCTGTTCTCAAGCTTTTGCCAAGCTGTTTGAGCAGAGCTTTGGTCTTTTTCTCTCGGGTACACAAGCAGCCAGGGTAACTTTTTAACATATTCGTGCAATTCTTAACCAGATATATGGCTTTTTCTAAGTATCTGTCCTGACGTGCTGCCATTCCTGATCTCTCTTCTTCAATGTGTGGTTTCATTCTGTACTGACATTCTAATTATTGTAGGTGTTTTCCCCAATTTTTATACTTTTTTTCTTGATTTTAAATAATTGCTGTCACTTGTGGCTTAGGCTGTTTTGTTTTTCTTTAATTGACAGATCATGTGAACTACAGAATGTGTCTCCAAAAGTCTGTATTCTTTCAGTAATATGTATCCGGATGTTTGAGAGCTATGGAAAAAATATGCATTGGGCAATTGTAGTAACCTGCCTAAGGGAAATATATCTTCCAAACTTTTTTCCCTTAGAGCTAAGTTATGCGTTGAAGCAACAGGATTTAAATCTTTCCCCAGTCACCTTTAATTACTTGAATTCACTTGAAATTCTTCTGGAGTTTCCTTACCTCTTCTTTATAGGGACAAAGAGCTACATACGTATTTCTACTGTAAATTTTTTGTGGTTGTGGAACTGCTTCCTCTGCCATACTTCAGAAATTCATGCTAAACTGAATGAACTTCTTCCTTGATAGTTTAAAAGCTACCTAGTCTAGGTGGGCTTTCTGGGAAAAGAAACACTTCAAAGTAATACGTTATCTCTAGGAACACAGGGTATTTTGAGACAGTTGTCTTTTGTCATTTCATCAGCATAGTTCATGGGCAGCTTGTTGTCTTTGGTCTGGGTCATAAAAGACCATTGAAAATTAAACAAGTTAAGACAGTCAGTCTTAAATTACTTGACAAAGTTTGCAGGAAGTTAGGGCAAAGTGAGGAGAGAACCTGCATCATCTTCACCCTGTGTTGATGCCCAGGTCATGAGCGCTCTGCAGGGTGAGAACAGTATTTCTGTCATCTCTTCAGGGCATGGGTTTGCCAGGCTACGTACGTTACTGGTTGCACTCCTTGCCCTTCAGGGCAAGGCATGGAAGGCAGCATTTTGAATGTGCCATTTTTATTTCTTGCTCAGTCAGGTTTGTGGAGAAGTTGAAATTTATATTCCTACAACTGCCTCTGTTTACTGTAGTGTTAACTGCCACATTGCTTCTAAACTGTGAGCTGTTAAGCTTGCAACCATCCATCAATCACCAATAGCTGCTTGCAGGCAATGACTGGCCATAACCCTTGGGAAGGTTCAGGGCAAGTGCCAGAATGTGCTTTCATGAGGGTTTAGGATTCCACTTTGCTGAACATGGAGAGGGGTGTGGAATAGTGATTTGGCAACCTGAACAAAAGAGGAATTGCTGTCACCTTTTCAGTTGTCTGTCTGCATTTTTTCCCTTTTACTCTTCTGCCCAAGCTGTTGAATGTCATCTTGAACTGAGAATTACCATCAGTGATGTCACATGGGTTTGGTGTCTTGAGTCATATCTGGTGCACTGGAATATTGCCTATGAGTCATGGAAATTATTTATGTTTGGTAAACTTGCCCGGAAATGGGAGAAGATATGATAAATCCACATCCACTGTCTGTATTATCTGGGCAGATTTGGGGTAGTTGTCAGTACTTGGGGACTTAATTAATCCAGTAAAGCTAGAAAACCTTTGAATAGGCAGCAAGTATGATGGAGGAGGAGAATATAGAGGCATGCACGGGCACTGAGTGTCAGTAGTTACGGCTTTTATCTTGTCCCTGCAATACTAACACATATCTGCCTTTCTGTTGGCTGGGGGCTTGTTTAAACTTTTCTTAAGCTAAAGCCTTTTGACATTCAGCTTTATTAATTGTATTAGATGTTCTTATACTATGTCATCCTTAAGATATTTCTTGTACTAAAATTTGAAGGAATAAATGTTCTGTCCTTAATTATCTTCATTCTTTCAGCTTTCTTTAATGGTGAAACATACCAGGCCTGGCATGGTATTTAGATGTTGGTATCAGTGTGTGTGTGTGTGTATATGTGTGTGTGTGTATATAATCAAGTTCTTATGATAAATAAGATGAATGTCTCCTTAAATCAAATCTCAGACCTTTCATCCCTCAGTTATGCAGGAGGTGAGGGGTGGGAAGGGAATGGGATTGTTCATGCAAAGCTGCTTGTCTCCTGTTATTGTTTTCAATAGTTATTTTCTGTAGCTCAGGCTATCTTTATGTAATTATGGCCTGTGTTCTTTATTCCTACCTGTGTAACCCCGCTACATCTGGTTTTATCACAATAATTTACTGCTCAGTTTACTGAGCAATCTGTATCACTCTAGTTATATTGTCCTTCTAGTCATTTGTCACTCCAGTGTGTCATCTGCAATTTCAGAATATTGAATGTGATTGGGCCTGTTGGGATTCCCTTGGACAATCATTAAAAAGAATACCACCTATATTGATTGGCTATCAGTCTAAGTTGTCAAGCTACTGGTGGAGTAGAATAGAATAGTTCAGCTGGAAGGGAC
>NW_009600285.1:0-246 GCF_000690535.1 Cariama cristata
GGAAATTTCTGAGGGCGCGTGTGGATCTGGAGGTGCGGTGAGACGTCTAGTAGAAAGACCGGTAAGCTCGGCATTGATTGGTGCAGCAGTAAAAGGAGTGGATGCTGATTGGCTGATCCAGGGCGAAGCTACAGAAGGGCGGGGGGGGGCGGCTGCAAGGAAAGCTCTGGAAGGTTCGAGTCCTGCTCGGCGCTGATTGGTGCGCGGTGAGGTCAGCGTTGTTGCTAGGGGGGAGCCGCCTTGCGG
>NW_009600285.1:446-6945 GCF_000690535.1 Cariama cristata
CGGACGGGGTTGATACAGGGTCTGGCACTAGGCCGGGTTTGTTAGGCCTTGTCTCAGCCCCAGGCAGCGCTTAAGGAAGAGCCTGGCACAAACTGGGGGAAAAGTGCCCCGGAGAAAGAGGGGTTACCCTTGGTGCCAGTGTATCTGACCGACCCCCTTCCCTGAGGTGGTGTGAAGCATTTCTGGTAGAGCCTGGAATAGTCTGTGAGGCCAGTCGTGTCGTGCGTGGCTGTGAGGAAAAGCTGGCAAGAGCAGAAATGAGTTAGCAAAGCTGGAAAAAATGCTATTTAGAAATTCGGCAAGTGTTGGTGACTTGTGGTGTGTCACGCTTGCTACAGGTGTGTCTGTCCCTCGTCACGCAGCCCATTTCCTGAGCAGCCCTTCGAGCCAATTTCAGCCAGCTGACAATTCCTTAATGGAGGGTTGCAAAACGATCCCTCCGATGAAATGCTGACATTTCAAATTCAAATGGCTGTTTACTTGCCTTCAGGAAGCTTTGATCAGGTTATGGAGCAACTTCCTTCTGTGAACTGATGTGGAAACGTGCTTCATATTAATTAAGCTTCATTATACTTTCAGACTGGCTCTTAGGTCACTTTACATCATCATGTATCTGGAGCACACAAAATTCAAAAAGGTTTTTAGTGGTAGTGTTCTATCTGCTGCTAGCTCCTTCAGTGAAGCCAGATGCAACTTGCTGTTAAATCCTTCATGCACAGAGCAGGAGCACACATGTGAATGGCAAGATTGACTACAGAGATACTCTATTTCCCTAAAAAAAAAAAAAAAAACAAACACAAAAACATCCCAAAACCACAACAAACCCCTTTTGCTTTCTTTTCCCCTAAACAGGGCTTGTATCTGCTAGCACCTCCCAGTTTCCAGTAAAAAGGAACTAAATCATCCCAATAATTATTATTCACAATGTAGAAACAGGAAGAGAGGAAAATGGTAACAGGAGAGTTCAGAGACGGCTCCATGGCAATAACCAACCTTGGAAATATTATTCAGCTGCGTAAATTTAGGACAAAAGGCAGATTAAGGCAATATCACATTTGTTTTCTTTTCACTGCCAGTTTTGCTCAGTGTTTCCAATAGGTTCGTTTTGTTTGCATGGTACCAGGGTGACTAAATGTTTGCTCCGAGGCTGGCCTGTGTATGCTGTGTATCCCAGGCCCTGCTCCAGGAACTGTGTCCCTCAGCCAAACAATACCATGGAGTCCTGACAGAAAGGCCACGAGTAACTAACATTTACAAATTAGTTAGTTAACATCTGTTAAACTGGAGATTAACCACAGGCTAATCTAAAGACTGGGCTGGGTTTGAGCACATCAGACTTGTATTAAGGATTTTAGCGTGTATGTCTTTGTTTTTTAATGTCCTTCTAAAGGGAGGAGAAATTTCTGACATTTTTTTTTCCTTGCTGTGTAAACCAGAAAACACAGGAGCCCTCCTTTGTTTTTTTTCTAAGTATGGCTAAATCCTATGACTAATCTGCTTTCACTATTGTTCAGTTTAAGTATTCAAATCAACAGATCAGAATAAAGTCCCAACAAGACAGGTCCACCATGGGTAGTTCTTTAAATACCTTGTTAATAATGGCTCCTGAAAAATTCATTCTTCAGGGAAATTACATTACCTAAAGCAAGCGCTGGCAGCAACATGCTGACATCAAACGCAGACACTATTTTAAAAACAATTATGCATTAAATTCATCAATTCCATGCAAAAAGCCTCATTATTTTCCTCAGTTATCCCTCTGTCAAAAGAGAGAAACAAAAGGGTTAGGCTTTGTGCACACAACTGCCGGGCCTAGCAGAATTAAACTAATCTCCATAGCCTGCGGGCAAGGTACCCTGCACAGGCCACCATTAGCATTTTGCAGCCTCCACTGATTGGATTTAATTCAATTCTCCTAACTATTAATCTGCAATAGCCACCCACATGCCTGTACAGAGCCCACCTCTTTTGTTTCTGGGCTGAGGGGTGAGCTGAATACAGAGAGCTGCTTAAATACCTCTTTTCCCATCCCTTGCCTTTTTCTGTGTGGTAAACTCGTGCCCTGAATGTTACACACTTCTTATGTGCACAGATTCTTTATACTACTTCAATGATAATTATTATTAAGTTGAAAGGTACTTCTTTTTAAAATCAGAATGCCGTGTATATTGTGGGCCAGATTCTGCTTCGTTTTTCACAGTATACAGAACAATCTCCCAAGCTGGAGGTGATGGCCTTGTGACTTCATTTTACTGGATTTCAGCTTTACCTCAGATTTTTTTTAGAAAATATTTTACTACCTGAATTTGGTAACAGACAAAGGAGATCTGTTTGTTTATTCTTAAATGGTGTGGTAACTGTTGTTGGTTGTACAAAGCATATGTATTTAACATACATGCCACTCTTCCTCCAGGAGCTCTTGGTGAATAAGAGTCATCAAGCAGCTGACCGTGAACTGTATATAAATAAATGCAAAGCTGAAAAAACAGTAATCGGTATCTTGTGACTGGCCTGATGGCACAGGTGGTTCCAGCCTGTGCCAGGGCATGGGGCCTGTGGCTGGGAACACGTATTTCTTTCCAAGTGGTTTCAAAAGTAGGTCACTGGGCAGTAGTACAAAGGAACCTACTTTCAGAAGAGAAGAACCTGGGGTCAAAAAAATGTCCCCAATGAATCTGTACATTCTAGAACACAAGCTGGGTCTGTTTTTCATGGACACTAATGTCCTAGCAACAGCGTATCATTTCTACGTGAGCAGTGTCAAATAAAGCAATCTGTTTATCTTGAGTTACAAGGGTTTAACTTGGGACAGCCAGCCATTCAGGCGATTTGATTATGTGTAGCAAGTTCAGGGCTGTTCCTTTGTTCAGATAATAATGGGGCTACTTGCCACAGGGAAAAAACAACGTATATTCCTATCTTATAATATTACTCATACCTACTTCAGGTCTCTCTCACTGTATATGGCCCAGGATAATTCTATTTATCTGTTTACAGTTGTGGCGATAAGTATTTTCTTCCCAAACCTGTAACACTGCAATAAGGCCCAGTCTTTGCTGAAATATCAGCCACAAGACAAATAGAGCTGTGGCATGTTACTGCTTGTCCTTGTACTGCCAAGCTCAAGGGTTACAAAAATAGTGAGTCACAATTCAAAGTACTGTGAGATTGACTGTACTATTATGAGATTACCAAAAAAAGACAACTATCTGAGTTTTGTTTTTTAAGCCTTATGCTAAAAATACCTTAAATAAACAAAGTTTTAAATAAGCTGCCAACTTCTGGTGCTGAAAGCTTAAGAAAAACAAATAGATATCCAGATTTGTAGTAAAGAGAGGAAAATGAGCAATACTCCTCTGTCTCCATGTTTTTTTGAAAGCATATTTTGACTTCGCAGGACACATGGTATACAGCTTTAAGATCTGTGCTGCCACAATAAACAGGCTTGGGCACGTCTTTCTCTGTAGGTCAAAATGACCCAGAGGAACATGTGGCAATTCACCATGCTTCTGATGTAAGGGGACTTCTAAAGGGCATTTTATAAGGACGCCATCAGCCTAAAATCACAGGTTTGTGTCTGCACGTTATGCCAGTGAAAGCAACGATTAATAACTAGGTCTATTCTAAAAATTACTTGTCTGCATCTTTTCTGTCTGCCTCCTGCCTGAGTCTTTTGGATCTGATCCAAGCTGCACTGCAGTGAAGGAGCTCTCTTTGTTCACATTCTCTCTGCTGCGTCCCAGCCGATTTAGCATGTGGTTTCTGGGGTGAGGTTTTTCAGCAAAAAAAAATAGCAAAGAAGCACCTTGAAAAACAGAAAAACAGAAGAAATAAGTCCTAAACTGCTGTTAATCATTATTAATACATTTCAATAGAACCTAACAGTGAACAAAAACAAATACTGTCAAGGCCATTCTGAACAGCTTCCATCCATTGGCCCAGAGGTGGTATCTCCTGTATTTTGTTTTCAGATCCAGCTTGGATCCCTTGATGGAGAGGAGAATGTCCAGAATGCTTCCCCTTCCACAAGAGTAAGACTAAAATCCAAGCAGTGACAGTTTTCTGCCTTGCACAAACTGTGTAGTTTTAAATACCTCGGTTCTTTTAAGTGTGGTGTTTGCTGTACACTACTTCTAGTTTCCTGCTTATTAGATGAAAAACATCCACCGTTCCTAATTCTCTTTAACCCACAAACATGTAGCTGCTTTCAGTGCTGCTTTTGTGATGAAAATGCCCTTACAGACAGAATCTCAATGTGGGCTGCAAGCCAGGTCTGCAGAGCTGAGTCACTGTTATACAAGCAGAGCTGAGATGGCACAGAAAAACACCTTTGTACTTTAACATTAAAACACGTCAGCTGTTGAACTTTGAATATCTCAACACACCGAAAAAGAGCAAACAGTGATTTACTGGACTTTTCCTCATCGATCCCATCTTTCTGAATAATTCTTCCTTCTCCATTTTGTCTCAGAAGCTTAAGAGCAAAAGCATTCTTCATCAAGCTGTTGGCTTCTACTAAAGTTTGGCAAACATTGCATCGGATTTGGAAGTGATTGTCCCAGTGAAAGCTGTTAACTCTTTGGGCACTGGGAAACGCCTGCTGCCCAGGTACGCCGACAGTACAGTATGCAACCACTGAAATTTAGGGCTTGCAAATCAGAACACCAGTGAAATTTATCATCAGCCAGAGCGCCATTATAAAGCTCTTGAATTGATTATTTTTGTGAGACCCAGTTTTCAGCTTCAAGAGTCATTTGTAATAAGATATGAAAGAAAAGAAAAAGGAGGAAGAATTTCTTTAGCATAGCTTTCTGAAACAAAACTGCATTTTGTTTTTCCATTTTTGTCTTGCAGTTCTTTACCCTGAAACATCATAGGGGAACAGAATTTAGCTTATCAAAACACTTTCTACATTTAAAATATGCTGAACTAATTGTGGAGGGGCACAGAAAGTTAACAGATTTGCAGACATTACATGGACTGCATACTCGCTCCAGTTTCTCACTGGAACTGCTTTTTGAGTGTGCAAGTGCTAGTGTCTCTTGTCTGGCAGAGAGGAGGTCATTTGTGTGAACTGATCGCAAACAAGCTCCTAAAATATGTTCTGGGTTTCAGTTTGTTGCGGGTAACCGTTTTTAGAAAAGGACAGACCATGTAGGCTGAAACCTGCAACTGCTGCTGGCTGTACCCGGCACTGAAGGTAGATCCATGCTGCAAACTGCACAGGCCCAGTTTCAGTTTGTGGTCTCCAGTTTCACCTCAGTGACTTTTCCTCCCAAAATACAAGGTGACTAACATGAAATCTAGTGTGACTAAAGGTCTGGGAGTGGCTCAGATCAGGAGCTACAGATGAACATGTTGCCATGGGCCAGAATCTGTCACATACAGTGTATTAGAATGGTTCCATTAGGATGAGTAACCAGTACAGAGGTTCACATGAGGAATAACAGGAAACTGTAACTCAGTGCCCTTTCCTGTCATCAGAGAAGAGGGGTGCTGAGCTGCAGGATTGTTATGCGAGTCCTGGTACGTGCCATCTCAGGAGGCAGCCCACGCATGTTTTTACAGCTGTTTTGCAGACCAGAGAGTGCTGATGGCTGTTTCATCATTGTCCTGTTGCTTTGCTGTAGTCCTGGCTGAGACATGACCCTTTGGTGCCTCTTCTACCCCACAACGGACTGTCCGCTCGCTTGTTTACATCTTTCCCTGTTACCCTTCCTGAGAAGAGCAAGACATTAAGTCCTGTTGAAAATATAAATTCTTGATTATAACTCAAACAAAGTAAATTTCCAGTCCTGCAATATGGGTACAAAGATTCACCCTTGGAGTGTTTGGGATTTTTTCCCCAACCAAAAGTGACTTGGCTGCCTAGAACTTTTGTACTTCTCCCCTGCATTGAATAGTTTTACTTGAGAAACAGCGTTGTCTTTCAGATGTCCAAGAATAACCTTTTCTAAGATATTTACCACTAGATGGGTGCTTTCTTTTTTTTAAATAAAAGGTATGTACTAGCTTGATTCTTTTCAAGATTTTGGTGACAGAATTTGTGAAAAGTTGTCTAGTGGGAATCATGTTAGAACCGATTTTTCTCTGCAATGCTGCCATGATTCATCATTATAAATTTATGGCCTAAATACCCTTCCAAAGGCGCATCCTGCTGCACTGCAGTATCGTTAAACAGCAGCCTTGTTTCTAAATGAGGGTGGGTGCGTAGCAGAGATGTGAAACCATATACTTTTAATAGCACCTTAGGTCTGCAAAGCACCTTGACATCCTTGAGTACGTGAGGCACCGTCTGTTTATCAGTAAAGGAAAAACCCCATGCTAACGCTTGTGGGTAACTGGCATTTCTACCACTACAGGGGATTTTCCAAGGAGAAGACGAGCTGCTTTCCCTTGGGGCAAACCGGCCAACAGCGGGGGGCGTCAATTTTCCGTGATTTCCAGTTTTGCTCGCTGACGGTGTCCACTCCTCCTCCTCCGCCACCCAGCCGTCCCC
>NW_009600286.1:0-220 GCF_000690535.1 Cariama cristata
CCAGGGCGACGTGGGCTCCATCCTGCGCGGCCCCCAGCCAGCCAGCCAGGCCCAACCGCTCCCTGCCTCTTCGCTGCCCTGCACGCCTGCCCACAAAACGGTGCTTTTGTAACCTCTGGGTCACTTTGGAGTGCTTCAAACCATTCCCGGTGCCGGGGTGGGATGTGGTGCCGGGAGGACGGCACGCTGCCTTTCCTCGGTCGCCCTGCGCAGAACGCCG
>NW_009600286.1:251-3205 GCF_000690535.1 Cariama cristata
CTCGGCTTCAGCTCATAGACGCCGTACGGGGGCTCCTCATCTCCTCACCTGCTGCTTTTGTCTCTCTTTTCTCACCCCGGGGAACCGCCGCACGCTTGTTTTTTCCTCGCTGATGCTCCGAACTCCACGCAGCGCTGGCTGCCATCCAGAGAGCCTTCCCTGCGCATCCGCCGCGCTGCTCCGCTCTCCGGAGAGCTCGGCCTCACCCCTCGGAGAGGAGCGGAACAGGCCGATTTTTCACACCTTTTATGAGATGTTGGCTGTCCCTAAGGGACTTTCATTTTGACAGTTCTGTGAAGTGCGAAAATTAACTAAATCTGGCGAAGCTTTGCTGCAGAGGAGCCTTCAGCTCTGGGCGGAGGCTGGCGGTGGGCTCGCTGCACCGTGATGCACTTCACCGACACAAACCCAGACAACAGGTGCCTGTGCTCACCACGTTTCAGTAGCTTTACTTATTTCAAATGGTCTTAAATAAAATAAATAGGTCTCTTTTGTTTCCTGCTGCTGCAGTTGAGTGGGCGAGGGAGCTCAGCGCTCTGCCGTGAGGAGATGGATAAGGGGGGGGGGTGCTGGAAGGAAGCGTTTCCCTGATGCTGATGGTTTCCCTGATGCATTACCCAGACCAGAGTACCCCAGGTGTGTCACTGAAATTCAGAGGGACGACGTGGACCCAGCCTCTGCCCTGAGTTGCAGGGAAGGAGGTTTGTTACCCCCTTGTTGAAACCTCGGTCGCGATTTGCAAACCCTCCCAGTGAACCACGGTGGGGTTTGAACCCATAACCACTATAAATCCTTCACGGGCGTGGGGCACAGGAGAGGGTTTCGTGCTGCAGGTGATATTTTGTGATGTGGGAAAAGGCAGGGCGAGGGGCCGGCTGCCTTTGCTGGCGATGGTGGCTGGGACATCCTGCTGGGAGCTGGCGGTGCAGCCACGCTGGGGACCAGGAGCAGCTCTCGTGCCGGGGGGTGTAGATGGATGGCTCCGGCGAAGTGAGGCCGAAAGGGCTGTACAGCGTTGTCGTCTCCACCTGGAGATCCCCCATGGTGTATCTCGCACCTTCTCCCTCACAGCAGCATCTACAGCAGGTGCGACTTCCCCAAATTGCCCTGGGTTCAAACGGCCCTTTGGGGCGGGGGGGCCAGTATGGGGAAGGAGGGTGTGATTGGCGAGACAGGGCTGCCGCCGCGCATAAAGCCTCCCACCGCAATCGCTGCGAGCAGATGAGGAAGCGTCACGGCACGCCGTGAGCCAAGCCCCGACCATGCAGCCCCTCCAGCGTGCCCACCATCTCCTCCTGCTCGCCCTTCTTGTCCTCTGCATGGTAAGAGAAACCCCACGGTGTGGGGCCCTGCGAAGGGTGGGGGGGTCCAGCCAGCTCTGTCCCGTGGGTGGGATGGCAGTTGGGGGACGCAGGGTTCAACCAGTGGGAGAATTTCTGCCTTCAGCTGGAAACCTGAGCATTTGGCTTTCTGTTTGACTTCGACCCTGTCTGTCTTACCAGGGGCTTTGCTCTGTGGGCTGTAAGGTCTAAATACTTCCATCCATTGCTTTTTTTAAAGCTTTTTTTTTTTTTTACTTAAGAGCATCACTCATATCTGTAACCTTTGCGCTTAGCTTTCCACCCCATCTTGCAGCTTCTCCTTTGCGTGCCTGGTGCGGGGATGCTGGCGATGCCAGGCACGGCTGTGGGGATGCCAGGTGGGCACACAGCTGTGTGCTTTCCTCTCGCCTCTCCCCGCTGGAAGTTGTTTTCCTTCCTACGGGAGGTTCCATGGGGGGCTCGGTTCGAGTGCTGTGCTGGTGGATGTCGGCTCTTTCTTGGGTGGGGGCTGCTGCGTGGGAGGGATGAGCGCACTGGTGCTTTCGGGGAGGGCAATGCTATTCGGAGGAGCTGTCGAGATTTTTTTTTTTTTTTTCTAGTGTGTTGGTAATGGGGCCAGATTTGTCTGTGCTTATTTTGCTCACAAACTACACAGCTGTGACCTGCTGCTGGCTCCACAGGGTGCATTTATGTTTTGAGAGTCCCACCCTTGTGATGGGGCAAACCAGCCGAAAACCCTCATAGCACTAGAGTGCCTGGGAGGGGGCAGAGCGAGGTGCTGGGGTCCCATCCCTGGCCCTGTCCTGGCTCCGGAGGGACCCGAGGAGGGGTGCGAACCAGCGTTGGGGGCTGGTTTATGGAGGGAAATGGTGGCCCTTTTCCAGCAGCCCAGGGCAGTGCTTGTCACTGCAGTTACTGTTCACAGACGCTTACACCAGGAGTCCCAGGAACAGACCAGAACCCCAGAGAGAGTGGTCCTGCACAGCCAGGGCAGGAGGGGTTCACACAAAGACCTTAATTTGGAAGGTGCCGATCTCTAGAGACGGAAGGAAACCGCCCTGAAATCACTATCCCGGCTGCGTTACATTTCACACACTGACTGCAACGTCCCTCCTTGCGACAGCCCGCGGTGCCGGGGGGACAGGGGTCCCTCCTCCCCCTTGCTTCCAGCAGGGCTGTTTCCCAGCTCCGCTCCTGCACCCCACATCCTCTGCTGCAGGGCCCCAGCCGCTTCCTCGCAGCAGTCTGAGGGGCAGAGATGACCCCTCGGCTTCTGCTTCCTCCCCACAATTTCTAAAAGCCCCTGGCTAGAAACAGGGCGACGATGTCAGGGAGACCTCGCTTCACTCCCTGTGTTGGGAAACCCCCCCCCCAAAAAAAAGCCAAGAGAGATTTCTGTGTGCTGTGTGAGGGAGAACCTGCCAGGGGAGAGGAGGCTGCGTGTCCCACCCGGGATGAGGCAGCGTGGGCATCAGGGTGGCCCTGGCTCCTTTCTGCCCCCAGGGCAGCTGGGCGAGGGGTCTTGGGGATTTCAACCCCACGCTGCTGTTTGGAGCAACATTTGACTCTCTCGTTTTCTTTTCCAGCCCCTTGGCCAGGTGGACAAGGTGGAGGCAGTCACGACCACCCTCT
>NW_009600287.1:0-3371 GCF_000690535.1 Cariama cristata
GAACACAGCTCCTATACCCTCCCTGCACACAAACACAGCCCATATACCATCTCTGAGCATGAATGCAGCCCCTATATCCTTCCTGTGCAGGAATGTAGCCCCCATATCATCCCTGTGAACAAACACAGGCCTTATGCCATCCCTACAAACAAATGCAGCCTCTACACTGCCCATAAACACAGCCCCTATATCCTCCCTGTGCATGAATGCAGCCCCTCCACCTTCCCTGTGCACGAACATAGTGCCCGTACCCTCCCTGTGAACAAATACAGCCCCTATACCATCCCTGCAAATGCAGCCCCTATACCATCCCTGTGCATGAAAGCTGCCCCTATACTCTCCCCGCTCATCAGTGCAGCCCCTATACCATCCTTGCATGTGAACACAGCCCCTATACCATCCTTGGGCATGAATGCAGCCCCTATACCGTCCCTGCACACAAACACAGCCCCTACACCCTCCCCGTGCAGAGCGATGAGCTATTGCTCATCGGATGGGAGGCTGTGTCCATGGTCGGGATGGCTTGTGTCCCTCTCGGTCAAGGCCAGAGCTGCCAGCCCTCCTGGTGACATCCCCGTCTCCGTCCCCATCTCGTCCCTGTCCCCACTAGGGTGAGCCCAGCCCCGCCCCACCAGCGAGTGATTGTAGATTTAATTAAAACTGGCACAGTAAATAAAACACATATAGGATGTAATTTGTGTGTGTAGCGAGGGGTGACAGCGGAGGGCGTCTCTGCAGTGGTTTAATTAGCATGGCAGGCAGCGATAGTGCCTCTCTGCTGGGTCCCACCGGGGAGATGCTCCTCGCCTGTGGCTCTGCGGGGGGCCGACCACGCTCACTGGTGTCCCCAGCAGGAGGGGGCACATGGGTGGCCCTGTGCCTGCACCCCAAACCTGCACTCCGGGGTGTAGCAGCTGAGCACCCTGCTCTGCACCCTGGCTTTTCAGAGCTGGACATGGTCTGATCCCTCTGCCCACACATCGCTGTGCCTGAGGCTGCAGCCCCCTTCCCTGGCTGGGAAGGGGCTTTGGGAGGGCATCTCGCATTGGGACCCTCCACCACCCCGTCCCCTCTCCAGCATCCCTCTCCGAGCAGCTGTGAGTCCGTGGAGCACGTTAATCTCCAATTTGCTCTCGTCCCACGGCTGAGCAGGGTGATTTATGTGGCCGTGGCAGGGCATCAGCCGTGGCGTTGGCTGGCGAGCAGGGGTGAGGAGTAATGAATATTTCATCCCACGCAGCCCACCCTGCTCGCATGATGTGCTTCATTAGCTGCCTGGCCACGCTAGCTGGGTAATAAAACTAATTGCAAATTTCCAATCCACTGCTGCCGCCATAGTGAAATCATTGCACCGATGCGGCTCTGAGCACGGCCGTGCAGGTAACAAGCCCGTGTACTGGGAAAGCACCGCTCGGGGCAGGAACGAGAGCTTAGCCCCCATCACCACCGCAATCACCCGGGAGCCCTCGGCAAGCACCACCGAAATAAGGGGGTGCAGGGACAGTAGCGCCCTTGGCGGTGTGGGGAGATGAGGGGTGCCCCCCACCAGCAGTGTCTGGGTGCAGGATGCGGCCTGCGGGTGCTGGACGGTGATAGCGCGAGCCCAGCCACTAGAGGGAAATGGAGACCCGCGGTCACCATGTGCCACCGCAGCAGGGCCAGGTAGGAGAGAGCTCTGGGAGCTCAGGGACTGGGTCACCTCCCAGCAGGGACTTCAAGGTGGTGTGGCACGTCCCACCCATTCTGTCCATCCATTCATCCCTGCCCGCTCAAAAAAAAAGGCCTGGTCCACCCACCTGCTCCCCCTTTCCGGAGCAGCCCGTGCCCTCCGGCAGCCGCAGGGGCACGGCCATGGGGTACCCGACACCCCCTGCTCCCGGCAGTGGGGGCTGCCCTGGGAGTGGCATCACACCATCCTGCAGTCACCCTTGGCTGCCTTCCTGCAGGATTTCAGCTGCTTTTTCTCCCTTTTCATAACCTCAGCCCCAAGCAGCCCGAAGCCCCCCTTTCCGGAGCAGCCCGTGCCCTCCGGCAGCCGCAGGGGCACGGCCATGGGGTACCCGACACCCCCTGCTCCCGGCAGTGGGGGCTGCCCTGGGAGTGGCATCACACCATCCTGCAGTCACCCTTGGCTGCCTTCCTGCAGGATTTCAGCTGCTTTTTCTCCCTTTTCATAACCTCAGCCCCAAGCAGCCCGAAGCCAGTGAAGCAGCATCCCGGCTTCGCCCTCTCCCACCGCCCAGCCCCGTCTCGCTCCCTTCTATGAGCAGGGAGTTGCTGCCTCTGTAATTGCTCCTGCACAGAGCTGCTCTGTCCCTCTGATCGTCTCCGGCGCCCGCTTTGAACCTCCTCGAGCTTTGCTGAGCTGCCCTACAGGGAGGATCACAGCCGTGTGGGCGCAGCCAAGCATCACCCTGTGCCATAATTACCTTTTCTTCTGTGCTCTCCATCCCTTCTTACCAACCCCTAACCCCCGATTTGCCTCTTTGGCCCATGCTGAGCTCTTGAGGGTCTCTGGGGAGGGCACATGTTGTCACCTCTGTCCTGAGATGGTGACTCTGCCTTGCATCAAGACCCAGCCAGGACACCCCAGGGTGGCGGTCCCTGCGGTTGCGGCACCCCGAGCAGGAGAGATGGACGCTGAGCCTGGCCAGGCAGCGCAGAGCGGAGCGGGTGAGGAGGGGCACTCACAGCCTTTGTAGATGTCCGTGGGGATCTGCACAGCAGCGTACGAATAGTTAACCTTGGTCTTGAAGTTGGTGTCATCGGTGAACTCCAGCTTCAAGGAGTTGGACTTCTCCCTCTCGATCTCTTCTCCATCGGGATCATCCTGGGGAAGGAGCAGAGCACATGGGGTCACCCGGGGGTGCCAGCCCCGAATGCATGCCAGGAACGTCACCACCCAAAGCCCATCACCAAACGTTCCCACCGCAGACACCAGCAATGTTGGCTCTTGTGCTGAATCTGGCCTGCAGCCTGCGCCAGTGCTGGTGGCACAGGGGAGCGGGTGACGGGAGCAGGTGGGCTCAAAGGCCAGCCCTGGTTACCCCTGCCTCTCCCGCTTTGGTAGGATGGCAGGTATTAAACCAGACAAAAAAACCCCCTCCAAACCAAAAAAAAAAGCCTTGAAAATCAATTAGCAGCAAAAGGCAACTATCAAAGAACAAATTAAAACGGAGTGCAGCTTAGCACTCTGTCAATAAGCAATGCAAACAATATTTAATTATGGCAGAGAGACGGCGAATTCCCCACTGCTGGTGCTGGAACGCGCTCCCTCACCTTCCCAGCCCTCCTCTCCCTTCCCGCAGCCCTGCTGCCAGCACGGCACCGGGGGTAAAACCCCTCGGGAAAGGCAGGGCAGAACGGCTGGG
>NW_009600287.1:3481-10766 GCF_000690535.1 Cariama cristata
GGGCGCCGAGCTGCTGCATCCTTGCCACGAGCCCAGCGGCCGGGGAAGGCTGTTTGCAGCCAGCTGGGAGATGCTCAGGGTGGGGAGGAGGAGGAGGAGGAGGATGCAGCACCTGCCCTTTGTGGCCCCGGAGCTACATCCCCACTGAAGAGGGGCAGAGGGGCAGAGCTGTCGGTCCCATCTGCGGGCAGGGACAGGCAACATGGGGGCAGGGACATGCCAAGCCCAAGCTGGGGCACAGGACGGCTCGGGCCACCTTCCCCTCGCCCCGGCTGCGGAAGCAAAGAGGACAAGGGTGGGTGCGGCCGAGCAGGAGCGGAGCTGGCTGCTGAGCTGCCTGGCAAGGGAGCGAATTCCTCTTGAGCAGCAGCTCAGTGCCTCTCCCTTTGTGCCTCCCCCCGAGTGAAGTGCCTATCTTGGAGCCCGTGTAAGGCTGTCTGATTGCGGTAGCAGAGATCGGCCCCGCAGAAACGACAGCAGACGTGACTGGAAGCGTGAGCAGCTCCAGGCAGGGCTCACGCGGTGCTGTGCCAGGGACGGCTGCCCGGAGGGATGCCCGGTGGCAAAGCACCCCGGCACCAGCGGGGACAAGGGGTAGAGAGGACGGTCCCATCCCGCTGTCCTCGATGGCCCAGCGCGAGCAGCTCTCTCATCAGCCAGGCTCCTCTCGACAAAACCCAGGGGACAAAAGATCTGAATTTCTCATGGGAAAAGCCATGTATTTAAAGGAAAATGATGTGTTTGGGAAATAAACTACAAACCTCGTTTAACACTCATCCTGGTTTCCTCCCCATTTCCCCATTGCAGACAATGTGGAGAGATGGCACCTCCCCTGCGCCAGCTCCAGCCGGCCACCAAGGCGGTGACATTCCCCTGACATTGCGAGGGGTGGTCAAATCATTCGCCACAGCTCGGGAGAATAACAGGATTGATATGCAAGGTTTGGGCTTTAATTCCAGTTGATGGGTTGCGAGCGTAAACACGCTGCTGAGCTGAACCTGGTGCGGGGGCTCCAGCTGCCCAGAAGGATGCTGAACTCAATTACAGCCACAGTAGCCAAGCAGGAGACAGGCGAGGACCATCCCCACCTCCCCTGAGTCACGTCGCCAAGATCAAAATCCAGATTATGCTCTCAATTTAATGTAAATCTGGAGAAAAGGCACAAAATCGACTGCCGGACCCCTTGCAAAGCTGCCATGCCACAGCAGAGCCGGCACTCCGGCTGTGTACCAGGCCACCGGCTATCCAGAGCGTGGATCTATCCCCAAGCTTGCCATCAGTGTGGGGCTCAGGTCTCGGGGGGAAAGCGGTTGCACACACAACAGTTTGCCCCTGCCAACCTCTCTGAGCACCAGACGGTGATTGAGAGGTGCCTGATGAAAACAGGCTTTAGATGCAATAAAGCCGTGGCCCCGAAGTCACCTGCAGCACCAAAAACTCTGCTTTGACACTAAACCCCTTTTTTTTCCTGAGCCCACCAAAGTCCTGGTGCCACCTCCCTGCCTCCCCACCTCAAATTGGAGGGGCACCCTGCCCGGGTCCAGCCCATCCCCTGCCTCCACCACCACTGGCAGCCGGGAAAATCCAACCCTCCCTATTTCCCCCACGCTGGCATGGCTATTCCCCACTTCACTGGAGCTGGAACTACTGTATAAAATTACCGCTCCTCTGTTTATCATTATTCCGTTATATCACCCACTTCTGAGGGGCTAATTTGTATTCTGCCAGGTTCGGCGCTGTCTGGCTGCTCTCATTCATGTAGCTGTAAAGAGGCATATGTATAGATCTCGGAGACAAATATACGGCTATCTATACGTAGGACACTTCATGCATCACTGATACCTATACGGCAAACAGACCCGCAGAAAAAGCTGATGTTATCCAAGTTACGTTTATCCTTTATCCATAAATCTTGCAACCTCAACTGAGTTATTCCTGTTTAAGCCAGGCTGAATTTGGCCCCTGAAATGGGGTCATTTCCACCTGGATGAAGGCAGGCAAAGCTGTCACCAGCCCAGGCAGGGATGGGAGCACCTCAGTGCTAGGCTGGGGCTACAAGGAGCCACCTTGGGAAGGCCAGAGAAAGAAATTCTGCATTAAATTTATATTAGGGAAAAGGAGAAGATGATTCAAGTTCTCCTGGATTTATACCGGTTTAACTGCGAGCGTCTCAGCAGGCCCCCAGCCAGATTTTGCAGCATTTTTCATCGTTACATTTCAAAAGAACTTGGAAACATCTATTTATCTGTTACAATATGTACAACATAACACAAATAGATGCTATAGTTTGAATATATTATTTGCTACACACCATTAGAAATCGACTCCATGGCAATATATCAATATTATACGTATTTATTGCTTCAGCAAGAAGTCATCGCGCGCCGAGAGCTTTTGCCATCTTCAGTGCTTTAGCAGCTGGGTTGCCAGTCACAACATTTTTCTCTTAAGTCTCCCAAAATGACGGACAGGGGGTAAAAAACCCCCAGAGATGCTGCCCCAACACCCAGTGAGCACCAGTAGCACCACCCAACAGCTTTACTGGAGGCTGCCACGCTCTCAGCAAGTACCTGCCCTCCATCACATCCAGGCTGGTGCTGGCTGAGGAAAGCCAGCCTGCCCATGGGCGCAGGGACTATCGGGGGGTTCCCCACAAAGTGACGGGGTTTCGAGCTGTGGATGGAGCTGGGGATGTGACCTGGCACAGCAGTGATGCCTCGGCCAGGCAGCTAACGTGGATGCAGACACCCCTGTTCATTGCTCATCTCCATGGGAACAAGCCATCACAGCTAATGACGACTGCCTGAATGGCAGCACGGATGACACACGCAGGGCTGACGGGGCGAGCGGCACAGGTGGTTGCTCCTGGATGCCGGCTGGGGTTTGGCATCTCTGGTCAAGCCCAGTAGCCACAGCTCTCCCTCGCGGTGCTCCTCCCGGTAACCCCAGCACCAGCAGAGCCCCTGTGACTCACAGCACCCTGACATCCCTGCATCCCACGTCCCGCCCCACACATGCTCGATCAAGAATATATCTCACTGGGATCCCAACACATCCTTTTAAACTTCCCAGGGGCACCCATTCATGCTAAGTCTGGAAAAGCCAGTGAAATATTCATATCAACACGCCGTGATGACTACCAGTAATGCATATAAATGCCAGCCCCCAGCACATGGCTGAGAAACTCCAGGCCTGTGCAAAAGGGCCTTTCTCCTTCTTAAATGTCTCGGCTTTTCCTGAAATGCGGTAATTTAATGCCAGGGAGGGAGACGGTGTGTTCTCTAGCCACATTCCTGTTTTTATAGCAGCCCAGGTTATAAATAACAATCAGCCTCTCCCGCCAGCCTGCTCCCCTATCCCCCTTCGCTTTTTTTAATCTTTGCCAAAGGTACTGTTTAGAGATCTTTCTAGACCATTTATTTTTAAATTACCAGCCAGAGGAGAGAAGAAGGGGGAAAAAAAAAAGAAAAAGAAAAAAGGCAAAAGAAAAAAACTTCTGGGGCTGATAGCTTATCAGGAGGAAATCCAAATGTCACATTAGTTGAGAAAGTTGGAAGATTAAATTTTCCAACACCCTTCATCTGCTGCTGACATTTAGGGGCTTTTTTTCCCTCCTCCCTCTCCTCGCTGCATCTACCGAGCGGGGTGAGCAGCGAGCGGGCAGCCCCTGCCTGCGGCCGGCACCGGTGCCATGCTCTCCCCTGCCCCTCCTTGCACCGGAGGGTGCTGAGGCTGGCACAGAGCTCCCCACCACCAGCCCCTCGCTCTCCTCTCTCCCCGAGGACCTCGAGCAGGCAGGGTGGGTGCCAGAGGAATGACCTTCACGTAAGGATACCTTCAGGGAGCTGCGCTGCTTTCCACCGGAGAACGGTACGTCCCAGGGGATTTTGGCCTTAGCTGTGACTTAAGCATCATCCTCTGCCATAAACGCAACACTAAAGATAGAAAATCACTTTATTTCTGCATTGTTCTGCCTGTGATACCCAACCAAGAGTGACTGCTGATTTGAACACTTCTCCCTGGATAAAGCCCATAGCCCTTGCTAGCGGGGAAAGGTGAAAACTTCTCTGCTTCTGCAAACATTTTGAGAGCCTTGGGGACCCCCAGGAAAATTTTCTGATGTTCCCATTTGTTAAAAACCACTTGGAAATCCAAAATCTGTTTAGGAAGATAGCGGAGCTGAGGTGTGAGCAAAATGAATAGGAAGCTCATTTCTTTCTGACTGTAGTTAAAGCTGGCGTAAGGCTTGTGAATAAGCCCCAGTTACATTGAATAGGCATTGTCCATCAGAACTAACTCCATTTCAGCTAGATCCTGCCCAATTTAAATATAAAAATTGAAGCTAAATAAAGAAAAGATGGAAAAAGCACTATTTAGTTCCATTCAGACCTTCTGGTATCATCTCCCTCCTTTTTTATTTCAGCATCACCTTCTTTTCTCTCCAGTATTTTTGCTGGAATTAAATTTGCTGGGATTTCATCAGCAAACAGCAACAGCATGGAGAGGGAAGTGCCCACTCTGACAAATCCACAAACCTCGGCAATAGGACATCCCCAATTTTGCTTGATATTTCCCCAGAGGAAGACTGAAGTTGGCATGGCTGATGATGGATTTGCAGGGCTGTTCCTCCCCAGTGACATGCCACCTCCCTTGGGGAAGGGTTGGGGACCAGGGAGCTGAGCCCCGCGGTCCCCAGGGACACCGTGCCACACCGCAGTGCGTGGTTTCTCCCTGGTGCCCCATGTGCCGGGAGGGCTCAGCGGGCACACTTCCAAGGTCGAGATGCCTTCTATTTCCTAATCTTGCCTAATGTGACCAGGATGCTCCCCTCACTTGCAGAAATGGCTAATCCCAAAGCTAACAGCCAGGAACTGCCAGCTCGGATCACTACTGCCGACACTGGTTGGGTGTGGGCAGCCCTGACCGGTCAGGGTAATACCAGGCATGGGGACGTCCAGCTCCCCTGCCCTCTGCCCCATGGCAGTGATGGCAAAATCCCTGCCCAGTCTGATGGATGCATCAGTCTTGCTTCTCAGCCCCCCGGGCAGGGAGCTGCTCTGCTCACCAGGCTGTCTCCTCCTCCCTCGACCGCCAGCCAGTTTTTCCTCCGCTTCTATCCAAAATCCGCTTTAATGCATGTTAAGCCCATTAGCTCCATCTTCTCCGGAGCGGCCATGGAGAGCAGGATCCTCCCCTCCCTCCTTTGGCAGCTTCCCCCAGGCTGGTGGGGTACAGGGACATCCCCTGCTCTGAATGAACAGGACCATGAGCAGGGAGACCTGCTCAGAAGAGCAAGTGCCCTCCCCTTCGGTCACAGCATCTGACCAACCTCCACCTCCCAGCCTCTCCGTGGCTGGCTTCCTTGCTGTCACTGCCTGGGGACAATGGCACCGGCAGTTTGTCAGTAACTCTGCTTTGAAGGCATCCATCCTCCTCTCCAGCCTGCCCCAGCTCTGCTCTGGGGCACCACCTCCAAGGTAGGGTGCGAGGATAGCCCGAGCTCGGTGTAGGGTGCGTCGCCTGAGCTGCTGGGACCCCATCAAGCCTAGATCCTCCCCTCCCTCCTGTACGGGGCCTTCTGAAGGCTCGCGAGGTCACTTGAGCGTTATTTTCGGACGAGGTCGTGTGATTTGCAAGCTGTTTGCGTCCAATGCCACGTACTGCCGCTTCTCCCGGTACAATCCCCCGATGGCACATCTGCCGCTGGCTCTGCCTTGGGGCAAGGACTGGTCCCGGTGCTGGCTGGGACTGCTCCCAAGCCCCTATCCCACTCTGCTTGGGGCTCCTGGCCAGCTCTGAGGACTTCCCAATGCATCCGCTCCCCAGTGGCCCCACACCAAGAGCATCACTGACCCAGCGAGCCCCTATTTCGGAAGGATCCCACGGCACGGCACAACGTAGGAGCCGGGTGATCTGTCACCTGCCAGCAAAGCGGGGTGCCACAGGGCATCAACCATTGCCGGTGGAGCACCCTGCGCCCGTGGCATGACATCTGAGTGCCGTCACCATCACCGTGTGGAGGAGCTGGCAAATTGCTATCCCCTTTGGGAGCACCGGGAGAATGCAGCTATCAGGTCTGTATTTAAAGCACTGATTGCCAGAAATCACAGGACGGCCGTGCCGGGAGGGGGGCAGAGAATTAGATTCAGTCTCTAATTAAAGGTTTGCTCTTCATTTGAATTTCAGATGCCAGCTTTAATTTTAGAAACTTTTGCAGACAGCGGAGCGACCTGCCCACCTGCTTGCTGCCAGGCCCGGCACCGGCGGACAGATGCCACCACGGCTCAGCTCGGGGGACACATGGCTGTACACCAGCTGATCACTGCCCACTGCGGTTATGCTGGTGGTAACAAATGCTCTGCTATGCCCCCCAGTACAGTGCTGGGACAGCCAAGGCAAGGGGCTCAGCACTGGGCCGGGGTGGTGACTGTGCTGGCAGTGCAGCAGGGACGGTACTCACGTATTCAGTGTCGGCCTTAGAGTCGTAGTACTCAATGTCTTCCTCCTGCAGAGAAAAGGGAGAGCTGAGTTAGTACCGGGCAGGGACAGGGATGGCAGAGAGGTTCCTCTCCTCTACTCGTCCCCTTGGCAGCTCTGTCATGCTGGCAGCCAACACACCGCTGGGGATCAAACCCTGCCCACCCCACGCTGTCCCTGGGATGTGGTTGGGACCCCACACCCCTCTCATCTGCCCTCCAAGGACCGGCCATCGCCTGCCGCGTTTCCCTCTACTCATGGCTGGCGCTCCACACCCCTCTCCTCAGGGCTGCTGCCGAGCCGCAGCAGCGCAGGGCCATGTATGGCCTCTGCCACGGCCAAACAGCCCCGCGACGGTGCCACCGGCATGATCGCGGCCTCTGCGCTGCCACTGGGTACAAGGTGCACCATGTCCCCATGCCTGGGATGCTCTGGTCCCGTTGCAAGTATCGGGAGCTGCAGGGGAGCCGGGCACAGGCAGTGTGGCAGCCAGCGGCCCTGGAGCTGGCAGAACTCCCTTCCCCACACAGCAGAAACAGGGAGAATAGCATCCTCACTTCTGCGGAGAAACGCACATTGTTAATTTGGGGTGTTTAGAGCCTATTTAGGCAGAAAGGTCTGCTCGGATTCCTCTTCCCTGCGTGTCAGGACGCGAGGCAGCTGATAAAATTCCTAAAGAGGCAATTCGGAGAGCAGCAATGCTGTCACAACAGCGTTTCATGTGCCATCAGAAAGGGTAATTAAAGGGCACTTGGAGACTTTTCTCGGCGTGCTGGGACGCGAGCACGATGCAGGCGCACCGGCAGCC
>NW_009600287.1:10822-14489 GCF_000690535.1 Cariama cristata
AGCCTTCCTCCCCGCATGCACAGGCAGCGCTTTGGGATGATTATTGCTGTTATTACTTAACAAGGAAAGCGATCTGGGCCCAGAACAGAAACCCAGCCAAAACTTTAACGGCGCTGACTGCATCCCCATCCTCCCTGCTCCTGCTCTGCTGCTGCCTCCGTGGTACCCAGCTTGGTCATGGGCTCCTGCCAGGGCCAGTGGCACCAGGACACCCAGCCCAGCCCAGCCACAGGCTTGTGCCAGTGCCGGTGACACCATGACACCTGGCCTAGGCCGGTCACGGGTTTGTGCCAGAGAAAGGGACTGGCAGGTCCAAGCAAATCGCCAGGCAGCCGGCACCACCCGCTCCACCATCCTGGCCCCGTTGGGAGCTGGCAATCAGTAACCCCTCGCCAGCGTTATCTTCTAGCCACAGACCTGCTCCCTAGAGTGCTTTGCTGCTGTTTCTCCAGGCTGTTAAGACACAAGACCACCAAGAGCTGGGAAAGCCCCCGGAGCAGGGATGCTTCTCTCCTGGGGACAACGGTGGCAGAGGGACCCCGGCAGGCTGTACGGCTGGTGTCCCCCCGGGATGGGGATTGCAAAGGGCAGTTTCAGCATCCTCCTGGGCAGAAGGGCCGATCCCTCCCACAGGCGCTGCGACGCCAATAAGACAGCACCGAGAGGGGAAAGCGAAAAAAAAAATCGACGCAGCATCTTCCAATTTCTGGTATTAAAAAGCCTAGTCATTAAGGGAATGTACTTATTAATTATCTGTGATTTGTTGTGAAATGCTGAGGGGTTTACAACAACAAGAAAAGGGAAAAAAAAAATTAATTTCTCTTCAAATGCCCTCCCCACACTGCTCCCGGCCCCACGCCCGCCCCTGCCCCTCGCTGGCACTGCCGTCTCCCTGGGTCCGTGGCCATCTGCACTTCCTAATTAAAGGAACCCCCGGGAGACCCGTAACACAAATGAGCTAATTTCATGTTTAATGATCTTTAATCAGAAGTGAGTGTGACTAACAACAGCCATCCAGAAGGTGCTTTGTTATTCATTTTATCTTCCATGGGCTACTCCAAAAAGCTCAAATCCTCTCCGACACGCGATGGCCCCGCTCCCACAGTGGGCGAGAGGGCACGAGGTGATGCCTGGGGAGGAGAGCAGGTCCCCTGGTCCTGCTTTCACCCTCTCCAGTGCTCCCAAGGCATGGCACGGCACAGCACAGCGAGCAGACCTCCTGGAAGGACGTCTCTCCCACCAGTTTCCCTAGGGATTGCAGAGCCCTTGCCATTCACTTTTTCAAGCCCCGATGACCCCAGGAGCAGCTGGGTGAGATCCTGGCCCCGCTCCACACCGTGGCTGAGGTCTGGAGACGTGAGACAGCACATGTGGGACAGCCAGTGTCACCGTGGCCCTGGCCCCGTGATGTGCCCCGATGCCAGGTTCTGCTCGCCTTGCCACAACCCCGCTGGTGGCGGAGGCAGTTCATGGGGTCCAAGGGAATCCGCAGGAGCTGGGAGGGCATCCGTGTCCTTGGCACCCGGAGGCTGGGGGAGCTGGTGGGGGTTTATTCGAGGAAGGAGGGACAGAGCCCTTGGAGACGCTCTGGAGAGATGCTTGTGGTCTTCCGAGAGGCAACACGAGGTCCTACAATTTCCTCTCCCTAATATTTTTTTTTAAACCACACTCGCCTTCTTCATGTAATCTTCTCTTCTCCTCCTCCGGTCCATGTTAAACCCAGCACCTGGTCTGTGTAAATAGCACTGGTATTTCTAGAGCTGTTCAGAATAAATGCCAATAAAGAAAACAAGAGGGTGAAGATGTCGTGGGATTTCAGGGCAAAACACTGTCCCCATCTCTTGCAAACAAGCCTGCAGAAAGCACTTGCCGGTTTGTGTTGAAGGGGAGGTGGACGCTGGGTAGCTGCTCCTCTATGATGTGTTAACCGCTGCCCATTTTCTTGCACCGTAATTGCTAAACGGCGCGTGCGTAATGGCACTGCGAGCGCCCTGTCGCTAGCGGATAAGCACGGGGTTATTTCAGCCTCCTAAACCATCAGTGCAAGTTAGGGGGAAATGACTTTGGGACTTAAGTGCAATCGCAGAGCAATCTGCAAACGCCGCTGAAGCCATCGGCCCAGGCTTCTCCGGCAAGGCCACCAAGCAGCCACTGTGCCTGCACCAAACCCTTGTGGTTCGGTGTCACCGGGCAGCCCCCAGCCAGGGCTTGACCCAGGTGGGACCTCCTGGATGGGGCTCCAGGGGTGCTGCATGGCAGAGTCTCCCCAGGAACCCAAGACCTGCTTGTCCCCCTTGAGCTCTCCCTAACAGCCCTGTGCTCCACTTTGCTGATTTTACACCAGAACACCAAGCAAAAAGCTAATTAATGAAACCAGGCTGTGAGCTTCTGGAGAGCTGCAAGTTGGAGCCTTGCCAGGAGCTCAAGGGAGGACCTTGCTTCGGCACGGGTGCTCCCTGGCCACACGCCGGCAGACCAGGTTTGAGCCAAAGCCCACATCAAGGAGGAGCTGGAGGGTTTCAGGTGGGTGCTGAGGGGCACTCCTACCTGCCACCCCCACACAGCCTTCTCCAGAAGCACTCAAATAGATCTTTTTTTCACCTAAAACAATTACAGCAACTAAAAATAACGCTAGAAAGGTCAGTGCTCTGCTATCTCGCTGCAGCCTAGCAATGTCAGGATGGAGGGGTGCTGGCCCAAACCTCCAAGCCAGCGGTCTAATGAGGTGGCAATCAAACCACGCCATGCACGCAGCTGGCACTGCCCTGAAAAAGCCTTGGAAGGAGCTGTCAGTGGCACATCAGCTCCTTGCTCCAGTCTGTCCAGCCAGAGCACGCAGCCAGCAGGGACACAGCAGAGAGACCATGGTTCGCTCTCCCCCTATAGCTTTTCTATAAGATCATCCGAGCTGGCTAATCCTTCTCCTGCAGATCTGTTGTCCTCCGCAGGATCGCTCACTGTCATCTTCTAAGGGTCACCCTGCTGATAGCACGCCCTGGGGATGCTGCGGCTCCTCGGGGCGATTTTGCAGGTAGCTCCCACTGCACTGCATTGATTTTGGTCCATCTCAGCCCTCTGGCTGCAGGTTTCATTTCTCCGAGCGGCACGGGTGACTCCTGCGGTCAGGAAATCTCTTTCAAGATTTAATTGGCTTTGGAAGAGCCAAATCCTGCAGCAGTTTGCCTTCCAGGCAGTTCAGAGGAACTCGGAGGGTGGTGGGGAAGACAAACTGGATCCTAAGCCAGCACCTTCCCGGTTCCCAGCTGCTGGACGGGGCCGGACGGGGCCGGTGGCAGGGCCAGCATCCCAGTCCACAGCGTGCCGACGTGGGGACAAGCCAGGTGACCGGGATCTGTGCCGGCTCAGACCTGTGGGCAATTCAGTGAGTGGAAAGAGCAAGCAGGAGCCAGCATGCCCGCACAGCACCGGCGGCTCTGCTCACAAGCCCATCTTTCCTCTGCCACCAGCACTTACAATGGGCAGTGAATATTCAGGGAGCTCTTCATGTCCCTGAACCATTAAGCACACAAAAATAGCAACAGATTTTGCTTATAGTTGCACCTTTCACATGGAGGACAGCCCACAGCGTGTCACGCAGCTCCCGCAGCCTCGCGTCTGCATTAAGGCCGGGTGGAAGCCAGGGACGAGCAGGGGGAACCAGCGCCGT
>NW_009600287.1:14625-14896 GCF_000690535.1 Cariama cristata
TACGCACAGCAGCCTTCTTGGCTGTCTAGTAAGGCAAAGAAAGTGTTTCTGCAACAGCTGTCATGGGGTGGGGTGAGGGTGACAGCCAGGACCAGGCTCCCGAAGGGACTGCATAAATTCCTGGGCAAAATTCCTACCTGCAATCACAGCCATGCCTGGCTCTGGGCATCAGGAAAAACACTGGCAGCGGCTGGTAGGGGCTGAAACTTTTACTTCCACTGGGCTAGAGCTACCCTTGTCCGTATGCCTCATGATGAATCCTTCCCCAGTC
>NW_009600287.1:14923-16067 GCF_000690535.1 Cariama cristata
CCCCAGCCACTACAGGCTGTCGGATGGACCCAGGACTGCTCTGGTAGGGACCGTGCACCTCCTGCAGCCCTTGCCATGCCAGTCCCCTCCCATCCTATCCAGCAGCAGAGGCCGTATGCATTACCCAGGACAGGTGGAAACAGTCATCATAATCTGCCTTGGCATCTTTTTTTTTAAAAGCAATTTCCTCCCTCTGCCTCTCTGACAGAGCTGGGGAAA
This sequence comes from Cariama cristata, assembly GCF_000690535.1. Classification (NCBI taxonomy): domain Eukaryota; kingdom Metazoa; phylum Chordata; class Aves; order Cariamiformes; family Cariamidae; genus Cariama; species Cariama cristata. Next base: position 15,143 of record NW_009600287.1, read on the forward strand.
ATATTTAAGTGACCCGTCAACAGTTTTTTCATCTCCTCGAGAAGATGTTTTATCTGATCACGCCTCACCAGCTATTCTTCTTCACACAGCATCTCCTGTTCGCTCCTGCTCCTTCGAGGCTGCCTCAAACGAGACGTGGCCGCCTCACCCTTTCACCGCACCTGGGTACCACAGGGATGCCAGCACACACGCACAGCCGGTGCGTGCCAGGGACCCCCTGTCCTGCCAGGGATGGGATGGGATGGGACGGGACGGGACGGGATGGGATGGGATGGGAGGAAAGCCAGCAGCCCCCGCACCAAACCATCGAACCTCTGGGACCACCACGGGTGGCCCCACAGTCTTGCAGAGCCAGGGGCGAGTGGAGCCCCCTCAAGCCCTGTCCTTGGCTTTTAAGAGGGGACGGCACTGAGATGGGGTTTTCGTGAATGATTTTCTTGTTCTGCTTTTCGGCCAGAGTGGCTCTACAGCAAGGTTGGTGCTTTAACACAGTAATTCTCTGAGCGTAATGAAAGCTGACATTATATCAAACACAATAAAGACTCTCAGTTGATGGAGATCATTCCTGAACACACAAACCCATTAAACTGAAAAAAAAATATCAATTCTACACACTCGCCAGCCAAAAGAAAATGTGATTTGTTATCTAAAAGGGGGTTATAAACACAGCTTCAATGCACTTTCTGTGCTGTAATGAAAACTGGGTTTGAAATGGCAAGATGACTGCAAATTAGAGTATTTGATTTTATTTTCTAACTTTTTAGGTAAACCTTCTACAAGGGCAAGTGCAAGGTTACGGTGACGATCTTTCTGTTCTCGGCCGATAAGTAGGATCTGTAATTAAAGAAGGAGAAAAATGAAAAGGGGATAAGGAGCTGGTGTTCGCCCTTCTAACGCCGCTTTGAACACAAAGCCCTGCCTGTGT
>NW_009600287.1:16241-21886 GCF_000690535.1 Cariama cristata
CCCCCGCCGTGCCGCCACATCCCCCTGCTTTATCCCTCACCTTTCTTGGGCGGCTGGGAGCGCAATCTCTGTTATTCCTCCTGTCCTTCCCCATTTGGCAAACAGCAATCCTGTTTTCCCCGGAGTTTCGTTTCTAATGGAGCTTGAAATTATCTGGGCTTTGTTATTTGCTTGCGTGCTTGCAGGCGGGGGTTATGGATGGAGGCAGCAGCGTGGGGCTGCCCGGTGCCCGTGCTCCTTCTGCTGCCTCCGTGCATGCCACCGCACCCCAAAACCACCCCTGCTGCACCCAGCAGTTAAACCCTGTCCCCAGCAGCTCTTACATCCACAGCTGAATGTATAGCTATTTTTCTTTTCCAAGGAGAAAGGGCCTGCTGGGATCTGACCCTTCAGACGCCTGTTTTCAGCACCCAAGAGGTGGGAGGCAGGGGGGCAGCAGGCGGCGGAAGAGGGGGGCCTCCCAGTGTAGCAATGGGAAAATGCAGCAAGGAAGAAGAACTGGGAGAAAAACAACAGTAATAAACATTTTATGAAGCAGAAAATGGCTTATAAAGAAGTCAACTTTTAAAGGCAATTTATATAATCCTGCCAAGCGCACATAAACGTGGGGATGGCTCTCTGCAGCGTCCGACTGTCCGTTAAAGGGACAAAAAGCTCCAGCCACCTCGGCAGACCGAAATGCAGTGACGATGATGCCCTGGGACGCATTTTGCGGCTGGCAGCACAGACTTGCACCTTCGACAGCATCCCTTGGAGCAGCACGGCCCCTGCTCCCACGCACCGCGGGAGCGTGGGACACCCAAGCCCCTGCTGACGGTGTTGGTATGGGGCTGAAGGTCTGGAAAAGAACCTAAAAGGTGCCAGAAAACCCTGGAGAAAAGCGGGACACATGGGTGGAGAGGAGCTGGGAGAACATGGAGCCGGCTGGGACACCCAACGGGCAGCATGGCAGCTTGTCAGCCAGCATGCATACGAAGAATGGCAGCAAAAAACAACATGACCTTCCAGCATTTTTATAGGTACATTTTGCAGGTCTCGCCTGAGCAGGGTGGGAAACAGAGGACAGAAACCTGGTAAACAGCATCGCCATGTGGGCTGCAGCCCTAGCACCTCCATCTGCTGCTGGGGATGGTCTGCACAGGGGGCTCAGCACCGCCGAAAGGACAGGGTTGGGAACATCCAGGGCAGGGAGACGGCCTCGACGTGCCTCGAGGGACAGACTCCCACGGTTCTGCACAGAGCGGAGCCAGCCTGTCCCTGTGGACCCTCTGCAGAGCCCTGGATGCAAGCCCGAGGGGCCTGAAGATTCTCACTGGGAAAACTGGTTGGCCAGGCCACTGCAAACTGGGAGCTTTTTGTGGTCTCTTATCGTCCCAGTGCCAGGCGGTCAGAGTGCCCCGTGGTGGGAGCCTGCCCCGTGGCAACGGGACCCAGCTCTCGCCTTGCCAGGGCTCTGCCAGCCTTCACTGGTGGGTGAACGTGCACCCCTGAGAGACCCCCGTTGTGCAGGCAGGGAAGGACATGGCCTCTCCCCCTTCCAAATCACCGAGGGTGATACAACCGCCCCGCACCGCAGTGTCCCCCGTCCCTGCCCACCGTGCCACCTCCAGTTGCCACCCAGCCTAGGGGTGAAACGAGCTGGAGGGACAACATGAGGGGTGCCGCGGGTGCCAATGTGCAGGTGACCTTGGGGACAAGACTGTTTTTGGCCAAGGAAAGTGCTCCGGTGTCCAGGGGAGCTCTGGGGGCACATGGGGACACAGCCCTGGCTTGGCACGGCCGGGAGACATGGGGGGCCTGAGGGTGGGCGAGGACTAGGAGCAAGGGATGGGGCAGGACAGCGTGGGGCAGGGGGGAGTGTTTGGGAACAGGGAGGTGCTTTGCAAAGCCCCGAGGTGGGAGGCTGAACTCAACACCTTCAGAAAGGTCAGCATGGCCGGCGTGCAGCTGGGAACACCAAAAGAAAGGCGAGAAAAAAGAAACCTTCCCCGTAGAGATGGGTCATGAGCGATTGCTGGTAGCAGCCTCCCAGCCGCTCGGGCTCCTGCTCCTGTTTCATTTACTCCTGGACTTCCATAGCAACCCATCTGCAGCGAGGTTTAATGGGGCTGCCATTAGCACTAATGCAGCACAAACACTCAGCATCTGCCGGCGCGCCTTCGGATGGAAACACAAAAATAACCGCGCTCGCTGCAATCTGTCATCGACTCCGGTGCGAGGTTAGGACGCGACACGCTGGGAGAGGAGGGGAGAGCTGCGGCCAGAAGGAACAAGGCGCTCGCTGGGAAGGGAGGAGAGGAGGAGCTGGGGATGCTGTGCTGCTGCCTTCCCAGCCCGCTGCCTGTGCCAGCACTGGCAACAAACCGGGGGCAGCAGCAGACCCAGTGCCACCGGTGCTGGCATGTGGGACTGATGGTGCCCTGCCATTTTACAGATCCAGGATGGCAACAGGAGGTTGAGCCCCAGCAGCGAGAGCCATTTACGCAGGCCCTGTGTCCCTCTGCTCGAGGGACGAAGGGCTGATGCAGGCAGGGCTGCCTGCTGCGGGGGGGGCAAACGCCCAGCACCCCGGGTGCTGTGCACAGAGCTGGGCCAGTCCATCAAGTGTCCCAGCTGGGTCTGGGTTGTCCTGATAAAGCTGCGGTGAGCTCTGCGGTGATGCATCGCTGCACATTGTTTCTGGGTGACTCGCTCCTAATTACCTTGATTAAGTGGTTGCAAACAGTGCTATTAAAAATATTTTTTTCTATGAAAGTAGATTTCTGAAAGGTTTGTGCCGTGAATGGTAAAACGAGCCAAGAGCTCCCCAGCACTACAGCCCTTCCCAGCATGGTTTGTATCCCGTTATCCCCCTTGCAGCGCAAGGCAACCAGGGATGGATGGAGAGGGAGCTCTTTGGGGCTGTGGAGGGGCCGGGCAGCCGGAGCCCTGGTAGCATGGCAGCTGCCCGTCCCTGCGGCCCAGGGGATGAGCAAAAGCACCGAGGACTGCTGCAAAATACAAGGACTTTGCTCCAGCTCTGTCCGCCCTGCCTGTGCCTCACCCACAGGGCATCCACCCCAAGTGCCAGCCCAGCGCAGGGTACACGGGGCCACTATGATGCCTCTGGGGTGGCCATAGCCAAGCTTCGGGTACTGCTCAAGGATGAGCTGCCCTGGGGCTCCTGACCCAGGAGGACACACAAGATCAGGCCAGCACTAGGGATGGAGATGGGAGCCCATGGAAGATCCTCGCAGCTCCCCCAGCACTGCTCCCAGCCTCACCCGGGAGCCCTGAGCCCGCAGCCAAGGTACTGGCGAGCCCCCGGCACCGGCATCAGCTGGTGCCCACATCAAACCTTGTTATCCTCCTAACCTCCCCTCCACCAGCCTCCAGGAAAGAGGTGACCGTAATTCAGCAGCGTTCTCATGCAGAAAGGTCTCGGGGACTGCTGGTGCCAATGACAATTGCCTGCTGGATGGGAGGGCCAGTGAGGACATCTCCTCTCTCCTCAGCGAGGCTGCTTCTGCTAATGAGGGGAAGACCTCTGCAAGCTCAACCTCCCAGGTGCCTATGGGACACAGCTCCTGGGGGGACGAGAACCGGCCACGAGTGTCCACCCCACACCGCCCATGTGGCGAACGAAAGCCAAGCAGGTCGACACCTTGCCTTCTCTTCTGCTCCCCCTGCCTCTTCCTCTCCACATCAAGGCCTGGTGACCATCACCACTGGCAGGAGGGTCTGCATGAGTGGGATGTGGCTCCAAGTCCTCATCTCCTCACCTCCCCGAGCGGATCACGGATGCCAACAGAGAAATACCCCCCAAAACACACCAGCAGTGTGGCTGTCCCCAGGCTGTCCCCTCAGTGACTGCAGGGGGTTCCCTGGGGCCTGGCAGGATCTGGCCCGATCCAGAGGAAGGGGCTGTGCGGCTCAGGAGTATTTTTTATTGTAGCCTCCATTTGCACTGGAAGGAAAACAATCTTTCCTTCCTTTTGTATTATTGTTATAATTTGAGAGCATTGCCAGACAGAATCCTTCAGGTTCCCGCTGAGTGCTATCACCGCCAGAATTACAAAGTCAAATGCAATCATTAAACTCACATCTTCCCTCTCCCAGCCCAGATTGCTCCTTCCCCCAGAAACAGCCCCCACCACAACTGCTGGCAGGTGCCACGGACGAGCCACCACTGCCGTCACCTTGTGCAAGACCCTGCTTGGCACCAAACCCACCAGCTGCCGGAGTCGGTGGGGGCTAAGAGTCTCCTCGGCCCCCAAACGCTCAGCACTGAGCCACCAGCTCAACCTTCACCTCCTGCCTTCTCCTTACAGCGTGTGCAGGCAGAGACGAGCCTGGAAATCAGCTCAAAATCACCTCATTTGCTCTCGTTAGAGCTGCCAGGCAGTGGTGCCGGGGCTGCCTGCATGCTGAGCAGCATGGCACGGCCAGCAGTAACCCGTGAGGGAGCCAAGAACGTGGGCAAGGAGGGGAGGAAGAGCCGAGAGATGGGAGCAGGGATGGGACAAGGAGCTGCATCCTGTGCCAGGAGTTGCCCCCGAGGCCAGTGCCTCCGCGGAGGCCTCAGCATCCCGGAGGGAAGGGGGTGGAAGTGGCTGGGACACGCGCGGAGCCTTACCCGGATGTTGTCCTGCCAGTGGTGAGCCTTCTGGAACTTCTCCGCCGCAGTGGCAAGCCTCTGCAAAGCAAGCGGGAGAGGAGAAGTAAGCCTGGGGAAAGCGACAGGAGCCGGGCATTGCCCACGTCAACCCAGGACCATGGATGCTGCCCCAGCACCCAGCACCCCTCTGTTTGGGGGATCCCCCATCACCCTGCCAGCCCTCTGCTGTGCAGGCACAGGGACAGGAGGAGGGATTGCGATTAGCAATGCCTGGAGAAGGATGTCCCAGGCATGGGGAGATGGTGTTTCTCTGCTTGCTCCCGCCTTTCTTGGGGCAAACCAGTGTCTCCAGAGGAATTGCTGCCACTTGAACTCAACCGGTGCTAAGCCACCGCAGCTTGGCAGCAGTTGGTGTTACCGCCGGTGCCGGGCAGGCTGTCATTTGCGGTGCAGGACAAGGGCTGAACCCAGGTCCCTGTGCCGACAGCCCCCAGCTCTCTGCAGGGCAGGGCTGACCTTTCAAAAACGCTTCTAAACCCCCCTCAAAATGCCCCAGCACTGGGGTTCAGAGGTGCGCAGCTCTGCCCACCCAGATTAACCCCTTCGTGTGCCCATGCCCTCCTTCACCCCGTTGCGTGCCCAGGGCCATCGGCTCAGCGGCCCTGAGCCCATCTGCAACACACCAGTGCTCCCAGGGAGCTGGCGAGCAGGAGAGGAACCAGCTCCGAGATGCAGCAGCTCTGCCTGCAACAGCTGCCTGCAGCCGCAGGCTCCAGGGCTCAGCTGCCTGGCCAGGTCTCACCCAAGACTGGGGCAAGCACAACCTTCTCCCACTTAAAGCGCATGAGGCTTCAAAGGAGACAAAAGTGTCCCCACTCTGATGGCTCCGGAGGCAGCAGGCAGCATGGGCAGGCTGCTGCCTGGTAGCCAGAGGAACCAGGGCTTGCCAGGAGCAGGATAGGATGGAGCAAGGCAGCAGGATGGGGTGATGCTCAGTGCTGGGGCAGCCTTGCTGGGCTCGGGCTCGGCCGTGAGAGGCCTCACCAGC
>NW_009600287.1:22163-23106 GCF_000690535.1 Cariama cristata
AGTGCTGGGAAGAAGCTGCAACCCAGCCTTTAACGGACCAAAGCGGACGGATAGGGCAAAAGCTCTAGGCTTTCCAACAGGATCCACTCTGTATCATGAAGCAAATAAAGCCAAGAGCAAAACAAGCGACGCAGACCCTTCCGTCTGTCCCTCAACCAGCCCCAGGCCCTCGAGGGTGCGGGCAGCTGCCTGCGGAGCTGCCTGCCAGGGCTGAACAACCCGACCAGCACCGAAGCCCAGCTGGAGGTCGCGCAGAGTCCCGAGCCAGCCCACAGAGCCGAGGGCCACCCGGACGCCTGGGTGCCAGGCACCCTCACCGCTCCAAGGGCGTGGGGTTTATCTCACAGCCCGCTGGCTCCCCACCGGCCGTCGGCTTTACAAGGCTCCCGGGGAATACAGGCCGAGGGGGCCGAGTGGCTAATGTGTACAGGGTTAATTAGCCACCAGGCTTGCGAGGCTGTGGCAGCCCAGGAAGGCTCCCTAGTGAGTTAGCGGAGAGGTATCAAGCAGAGATGTGTCTTATGGTAGGCACTGCTGCATCGCCTGCTCCTTGTTTCCCTGCACCCCTGTCCTGGTTTTGACTGGGATAGAGTTAATTTTCTTCCCAGTACCTGGTATATAGTGTTATGTTTTGGACTTAGTACGAGAATAAAGTTGATCACACACTGATGTTTTTAGATGTTGCCAAGTAGTGTTTATACTCAGTCAATGACTTTTCAGCTTCTCATGCCCGGCCAGCAAGAAGGCTGGAGGGGCAAAAGAAGTTGGGAGGGGATACAGCCAGGACAGCTGACCCAAACTGGCCAAAGGAACATTACATACCATATGACATCATGCCCAGTATATAAAGTGGGGGGAGTTGGCTGGGAGGGGCCGATCACTGCTCAGGGATTGCTGCTTGGGTATCGGTCAGTAGGTGGTGAGCAACTGCATTGTGCATCAC
>NW_009600288.1:0-1595 GCF_000690535.1 Cariama cristata
CTTACACCCCCCCGGCTGGAGCACCTCGCTGGCGAGACTGATTTCCAACCATTCCATCCGCAGCAGCGTGTGTCCCCCCCCGGCTCCTCCCCGCTGTTCCCACTCCAGGGACTCATTTTTCCGACGTACCATGCCCAGGTGTCCCAACCTCCGCTCCCTTCTCCATCCCCAGCACCTTCAGGACACCGCTGCCAGGATCCCAGGAGCTTTTAGCGCCAGGACGTGCTGGGGTGACAGGATCTGACCCAGGGGCACACGTAAACGCCCGTAATTGCTTTTCGGTTTGGGCTGCGCAGCGGCAAAACATCACAAGAAAGGATTTTGAAGGGCTTGACCCTGCCATGGTCCCCTCCATCTCACGGACCTCCCATCCCACCGTTGACCCCCTCCCATCCCACCTGCCCAGCCAGGATGCTCCTAATTATCGCTTAATGGGGCAGGGGGTGTCTTGGGAACGTCTTGGCCGCGATGAGGTCTTGCCTCCAGAGCACCACTTGCTTTCTGATGGCGACCTTCAAACCCTTCATAGAGGCTCTCCTGGGTTTGTAGGACGTGCGAAAATCATTGGGAAAGACCCCAAAACTGCAGCACTGCCAGCTCCTGTGCTTTTACTTGGGGTCCTGCAAAGCTGGGGCTCCCCTGGGGGGTGCTGGGCAGCGTGGGACCATCACCCTCCACGTGTCCCACGCCGGGAACCAGCCACCTCCTCGCTCTTTTGTGGACTTGTGCACCTTAGTTATCGCCCGGCTGGGAGAACATTGGGAAAAATAATACTTTAAATGATTATTTCTATTTTTTAGTGACCCGAGTCTTGCGCAGCACCCCGGACACATCCGGACCCCTCACGGGAGGGGTCTCCCTGCCGCATCTACCCCTAAAGACAGAGCAAGGAGGCACCGGGGAAGGGGCAGATGTGAACTCCCCATTCAGCACATGGATGGAAATGTTAATTAAAAGCAGAGCAATAAAACATCTGGAGGACTGGGAGCTGGGAAGGGGCGGTCAGCACGATACCCTGCAGCTGCCTCTCGCTGTTCCTTGAGAAACTTGGGCAGGGGGGACCGGGGTCACCAGTTATTTAGATGTTACAAAAGCCTTTTCATGGAGTATTTCAGGCAAAGCAACTGAAGAAGCTTTGTGGAGCGGAGCGAGGGGCTGCCGGCTCAGTGGGGAGGGGTGCGGAGAGGCTTGTGGCCCCGGGAACCAGGGATTCGGGGACTGTCCCTGGTCTCTGGCGAAACGGGGAGGTGGCAAGACTGGCCGGAGACTGGGGTTCACAGTCAGGCTGTGGATGATGGGATGGGACGGAGCCGATTGCTTGGAGATGCTGGATGAAGCCCAGTTTGGTGCCACCCCAGCAGCCTCCTGGGTGATGGGCAGCAGGGTGAGCACCTATCCCACCCGTGTGTCCCCGTCATGAGGGAACGAGCCCATTCTGCGAGAAAAAGGGGGCAAAAAGGGTTTTCCGATGGGTCTGTCCTCTGGACTGGCTCAGAGCTGCACGGGCACCATGGTGGGACCCTGGCACCCTGCTCCCGCTGTGGGGCAGGATGGGGACCCCTCTCTGAGCATCCCACTGACATGGGTGATGGGGA
>NW_009600289.1:0-346 GCF_000690535.1 Cariama cristata
ACCCGGCCCTCCCCTCCCACCCCTCGCCCCGGGTGGGTGGCTGGGCCCCGAGGATCAGGCGTTTCGGAGGTCGGTCCCCCTCCCGGGAGCCTCCCTCTCTCCTGCCGTCTGGCTCCAGCTGGACGCCGGAAGATCGGCGGCGTCCGGTCCAGCTGTCCTTAGGGCCGAGGAACGTTGCAGTGGCAATTTGTTTGCATTTTCCTTATGAAACAAGAACTTCAATGTAATATCAATTTTCTTGCAACATGTTTTATTGAAAACATAAATACAGTGAAAACCTGTAATTTCTGGTGATAAAATAGTAGGTTTGCTATCGGCGGGGGGGGTACGTCAATATTTTTTTTTC
>NW_009600289.1:359-4182 GCF_000690535.1 Cariama cristata
TCAGGAGTGTGCAGACATATGGCTTATCTATTTCAGCCACTGGCCAAATTCTGCTCTCCCTTAACCCTTGCAACCTTGGTGAATTCAGCGAGGCTGCACAATTATAGCTGGCAGCAGGATCCCGAGCTCTTATTTGCTGTTGAATGTGTATTTTTCATTTTCCAAGCTGCCTTCCTATCCCCCCGCATACGGGCTGCTATCCTCGCTGTGCGTTGTGGTTCTGCTGCTCCCTTCGCAGAGCTGGCCGTTGTGTGCAGGGGCTTTCTCTGCCGGTGAGTGCCGCCGCCGGCTCTGCCGCAAGGCAGAACTGGGGTGTCCCAGGAGAGGGGTCTCTGCAAAATTGGGGTATCCCAGGAGAGGGGTCTCTGCCACCTCCTCAGGCTGCTGGTGCTTTTTGGGGGGGAGCCCAGCACGGGCAGGGCCAGGGCATGGTGCCCTCCTGAGCACAGTGCCCACCAGGCGTGGGGGGACGTGTGCTCGGGGCTCCGCTCCGCCGTGGGGACGGCCAGCAGCATTTCTAGGGGCTCGAACACCAAGATGACAATAGTTAAAAAAGAAATCCTCTCCAAAGGGCACTTCAGCAGCCTCTGGAGTTTTAACCCACTCTCCTGGCTTCTGTAAACAAGCCATTTTGCAACCGCAGTGCATCCCTGAGGAAGGACGACGTAGGCCGTGCTGGCTGGAGGGTGCCGTGGGCACGGTCCGGGTCCCCCTCCTTGCCCTGGCTCCCTCCTGACGCAGCTGGGCGGAGGGGCTGCAACCACGCAGGGAGCGCCCGTAAAGGGCTGGGCCAGCGGTGCGTTCAGCTGAGTAACCGGCCGCTGACAGCAGATAACTCAATTTAGTCTTTTCCCTTGAACGTGTGTGTGCCGACCTAGCAGTCTGATAAATCTTATAGGCAGCATCGTATCTGGGTACTGTCAAATAATCAACCGTCGCTGTCAGTCAGGACCGACCGACTCCTGTCTCTGTCGCTGTTGTTTCCCATCTCTTTTCCTCAGGGAAGCGCCTGGTTTTCCCTCTGTCCAGGAAAGCTGACATCCCAGTTTCCCTCTTGGCATTGCTCCGCGGGCAGGTGGGGGATGAGCCGAGGGGCTGCGGCAGGTCCCGGCTGCCGGGTCAGTTTTGCCCGAGGTTACCAGGCACAGCAGCCAAACCGGCATATGCCGAGGCGGCCAGGAGGCAGGTTTAATGTATGCTCCTGACCTTTCCGATCGCTCTTCTAAGCTCTGCATCTGCGAGCCTGCCTGGTCGCCCAAGAGGGACGGGTGCCCTCGCTTTGGCCGCTTTGGGAGATGAAGCCCCTGGCGCCGCTGCCTCCCGCATCTCCCCGACTGGAGAAGGAAGGGAAGAGGCAGCAGCTTCTGAAACACGTGGCGGTGCGGGCAGCACGGCCACTGTCACCCCTTTGCAAAACGTCTGGCAGATGCTCCCTTGCCTTTTGTGGCCGGGGCTACCAACAGGGATGGGATGGGATGGGATGGGGTAGACTGTTTTCTGTTGGAAGGGACCTACGACGATCCCCTGGCCCAACCGCCCGACTCCTCCAGGGGTGAGTTCTTAAGGGCAGTGTCCGAACGGCTCTTAAACACTGACAGGCTTGGGGCATCAACCCCCTCTCTGGGAAGCCTGTTCCAGGGTCTGAGCACCCTCTCGGTAAGGAAAGGCTTCCCAACGTCCAGCCTGGAAGGTTCAGATTTTGAAGGTTCACATTGCCACGCTGCTGCCCAGGGCCCATCAGTGGTCCGAGGGGCAGAAGCTGGGGACCCGCTGGGAGCAGGCGGGCAGGTGCCCCCCATTCCGAGCTGCGAGGTGTGACTGAAAGGAGCCAGGCCACTGACCAGCACGGCTTGGCTAGTGAAGACCCCAGTCCCATTGCCGCGGTGGGGGGCTGCAGGGGTGGCGAGACCGCGCTTTCCCTTGCCTGTGAGGGTGGGGTGACTGGTAAGGCAACCGGGCATCACACCCCGCTCGACCACAAGTATTTCGTGGGGGGGGGTTGCGGTTGTTTCCCAGCAGTTACTCTGGGTTTGCAATGCGGTTACTGAAGAAGCACTTCCAAACTCCGCGTTCAGGTAAAGAGCGGTGTGTGCTGTGGAAAAGTCAAGCGTTCCTTAGAAATGCACTGTTTATTGTGCTTTGTAAAGAGCTCTCGTGGTGACATGTAAAGCCCGAAGTATTACGTACAGCTCAGCGCAGTGTTGCTTGTGGGAGAAGGAGCCTGGCAAAGTCAGATTTCTCTGCGGTTTTCAACATTTGTAAAAGCAAGCTGGAAACGAAAATAAATGAAGGCATGCAAATAAAATTCTTTCCAAAACACCCGTCCTCAAGTGGGGTTTTTTCTACCACTGTTTTTAAAAAGGCATCTGGCAAGCCTTTCTTCAAATTTATTTTAGCTAAATGCAAACAAACAACAACTCTAATAAGCATAGTAGCATATTCATTAACAGTTCTGGCTACAGCTTCTGAAGATAAGGTGAGGAAAAAGTTTTTTAATTTTGCTTGGGGAAATGTATATGATCACCATGAAAGGGGTTTTAATCTTAAATAGGAAGGAGTATAAATGTGTATCAAGCCCTGCTAGCGCAGACATCACCTTTTCTGCTTCTGCTGGGTTCGCTTTCTGAAGGAGAAGCGCCGGTGGGGGGAACGAAGGTCGGGCACACACACGACACTTACCCGAGGTCTTCCTTATTTCCCACTCATTTGGTCTATGGATTCGTAGCAGGAGCTTGTGCCTAGTGTTTCAGTATTTGTCGAGAAATTCCTGCTTAAGTGGCCAGCAGAAATACTCAAGGTTCCTTTTTTATGGTGTTTTCTGTATGCAACGAACGTCTCAATTACAGCAGGACTCTTTGTGCTCATGTCCTCAACCTTAAACTGTTTCATTTGCATGCACTGGGTAACTGTATTTTGTTGTTGAAAAGTGAGCCTTCAGAAACAAATTCAAAAATTCATCAACTTGAAAAGAGCTGTTGGGCATAGAAATTGCTTGATGGTTTCTCGGCAGGGCCTCTGACGCCGGCAATCGGAACTGCTCAAGTGGCCCGGCAGCCCCACAGAAAAGCGGGCAGACAGGGAACCCCTTCTCCGGGATCACCCCGGCTCGGCCCCAGGGGAAGGAGATGCCAGCACCCGGCGAAGCACGGACACGTGAGCCGCACGGAGGGAGATGCTGCAGGGGCTGGTAAAACCGTGGATCCCGTCACCTTGGAATGAAAGGTGGCTGGTGACAACAGGGTACAGCTGTAGAGAGATCGCTTACTGAACGTTACGGTTATGCTTTTCAGAGGTCAGCATCACGCTGTCTAATTTGGCTTCACGGGGTTACGTACAAGGAAAGGTAAGAGCAAATACCCTGTAGGCGCGATCCCTAGTGACATCTAGTCTCCTGTGTAAGTTGGTCTTTCATCCTGCCTCTTGCGTACGCCAGACCCAGCACGGCTACCCTTTAGCACGCAGCTGAATTGAATTGGGTGTTGGGAAGAATTTCTTCACCCAAAGGGTTCTCAGGCACTGGAACAGGCTGCCCAGGGAGGTGGTGGAGTCCCCATCCCTGGAGGTGTTTAAGAGAGGTGTAGGTGTGGTGCTTAGGGACATGGTGTAGTGGTGGGCTTGGCCGTGCTAGGTTAACGGTTGGACTCGATGATCTTAAAGGTCCTTTCCAACCTAAACGATTCCATGAGTCTGTGTTTCTATGAAGCTCCTGGCTCCCTTGGTGGCTGCGTCCGAACGATCTGACGGCCACCGGCACACCAGGCTGCTCCCACCAGTGCCGCAACCAGAGTGTCCCGCCTGCGGTGCCAGCCCGGCCGGCGGGCAG
>NW_009600289.1:4230-4953 GCF_000690535.1 Cariama cristata
TGAACCTGGTGCGTGTACTCCAGAATTACAGAGAAATAATGAGAAAAACGTGTTTGCAACGGTATAAATGAGAGTCATTAGAAAGCAAGTGGAAAAGACGGGGCTGATCTGAGACATCAGGACTAAGAGTTTCCCAGATTCGTTTAATATTCATCGTGTATAGTTTTTAAGAAGTCATTGCGTCTTTGCAGAAATTTCACCGCACACCTGCACATCACGACAGTTGTTTCAGGCCCCGATCACACGATGCCTTCCCCGAGCCATTGATAATCACGTCAGGTTACTCAGGAGAAGCCAGTGTTTTTGTGCAAAGCTCAGATAGTAGCAGGTAATGAGTATTCCCATCTCAGCAGATTTCTAATGCAAACTCATACAGAGAAATATTACACATTAGCCTCCTTTAGAGGAAGCTCATTAAAATAGGAGTGTTTGCACTCCCACTGCTGTATGGAGATGTTGCGTTTTTCAAATTTGATTCCTAAACCAATTAGTTTTCCATAGTATAAATGCCTTTCTTTATACGCTGCACATTATAAGGCAGAGTTGTCATTTCTTTAATGGGAATCATTATTTGAGCTGAAATGTTTGGTCTGGTGAGTCAAGTTGGTTTCCATTGTGTAAAGTAAAAATGTAGCTGTCATTTGCCTGCTGCTTCTTGCTGCTGTGGTTTCTGGATGCTTCCAATGGGATCCCCTCCGGGAAGCGACATGCCGGGGTGGGCGA
>NW_009600290.1:0-8682 GCF_000690535.1 Cariama cristata
CCTGCCTGCAACTGCTGCCTGCTGCCCCTGGTCCCCAAAGCCCCTGCCCACAACCCCTGCCCGCAGCCACAGCTCTCAGGAGGGTTGTGCAGCCCTCGCAGCTGGCAGCAGCCCAAGTGGATCCATGCCCAAATGCCATGGCAGGCAGGCAATGCCAGCACTAATTAAGACTGTTGGGCCTAAGTCTTGACATCAGGCTGGTCATTACGCCCCTAAGCCAGATGCGGGTGGGCACAGGTGCACGATGTTGGCACAGCATCTCCAGGAAGCACGTGCCTTCATGCCAGCTGCCTCCCACGTGTGGTGTGGACAAACACTTGAGCGTAGGGCACTCTGCAGCAGAAACCACAAGATTCTGATTTAATGTTTGTTTTTCAAGCCTTCTGTACCGCTTTCGCCTTAGTGGAGATTGAGAAACCCTCTTCTGATGACGAGTCCTGCTGGTAGAAGCGACAGGCAACCCCGGAATAAGAGTTTGGTTTCTGTAGAGATGAACCTTGTGATAAATAGAGAGACATGCTTTCTAATTTGGCATTTTGTGACGTTGATGGATGCTCTAAGATAAACCATTTGCCAGGAATTGTCATCCCAGTGCTCGCCTTCCCCACGACAGTTACTGGCTAGGAAGACTGACTGACCAGAAATGCTAAAATCCTCTGTTTTGCATCTTTAGAGCAAATGGCTGCAAACCTTGTCCGTGCAGCCTTCCCTGCCCAGGGCCCACGCCAGCTCGGTGCTGACACACCTCCTGCCCACGCCTCTGCTGCAGCCTCTTTCTCCTTTCAGATCACCGTCCAAGCTGTGACCCACTTTGGTCTTGCTTTGAAGGAGATGGAAAGCGGCGGGGACGCAGTGGGGACAGATGTGGTTGCATCAGCGGGAGTTTTCTGCAGGCTGCGGTGTGGAAGGTATGCCCTGATCCCTGCTCTCAGTTCGGCACAGCTTTGGGGGAGACACATAAAACCTGTCATCTCCCTGAGGGATGCAGAAACATCTGCCGCAGCCACGTCTTCTCACAGAGCTGTTCGAATAACCGGCCCCAATGAGCTGATAACCTGCCATTTCAGCCCACTTTTTAATGTTCTTTCATGTGTTTTTAAGTAGAGGTTTACATAACCCTCTGCCAAGTCCTTCCCACATGCAGGGACTTAAATTCCGGAAGAGGAAATATTGTAAAGGAATACGTTACCTTGATAGGTTCAGCACCAAAACACCAAAGAAGAAACCCACCTCCCTCCTTCCTCCAGCCAGATTTTGTCTGGCTCGTATGCCATGCACATACTGTCAGTTTTTCTTAGGAACAGATAAAGGTATCATTCTTACCACGTCTCCGCAGCAGGAAACCTTTGTCCCGGTCCACAGAGCACTGGTGATATAGCAGCTGAGTGTTCGGGTTTTATTTCTCTCCTAGCTGACTGCATTGCAGTGCTACTGAGTTTGCAAGGTACCAGGATTGCTCCACACTCCTCCTTGCACCGCTAGAACCTACTTACCTCTTTTCCCTGGCAACTGGCAGGGAAGGGAAATGAGTATCAGAGCAAACAGGATGCAATAAACAATGCTGTTTTGTTCCTGATGCAATTCTTGATACTGAGACAAACACAGAAAATAAAGTTTCAGCCAGATTCCAAACTGAAGCTGGCTGCTGGCTTCTTTTTTTTCACGTACCTGTAAGAAGTGACTTGCTGCAGCACTTCTGCTGATAACACCTTGTCCTCAAAAAAGCAGCAGGGCTGACAGATCAGTGCCCGGTTTGTCTCCTGCCACCTTCCTGAAGTGACAGTAGCAGAAAGAGCTGTGAAAGCCCCTCGGTAGCAGTCCTAGGGCTGAAGAAATCAATACACACTGATTGACAAGCTCAATGATTTCACTTTCTCTGCTGAAGTATGACTTATAGCATCTCTTGCAACAACAAATTTCAGACTTTGGCTAGATCTCACACAAAGGGAACCGAAATCTTTATTTCAACAGCCGTGCCAACCAAATAAAAAAAAAACAAATGTGGTAACAGAGGAAGAAATGAGCTCTTTGCTAATTCCCTAGAGAGCACAAATGCGGTGAGACTGTGGCTTGGACTTGGTGCCGAACCTGAAATGGAGAGCGAAGCAGCGCGGTAGGGTGGTCACACTTTTCACCAGGGCCAGCTCCGCTCCTGAATGTGAGTTACTGGGATCAAATGTGCATCCACCTCCAGCAGAAAGGAGCGCCTTCGAGCCAGGTACGGGTGGTTTCAGAGCTCAGTCATGCCCCGAGCACAAAGGAGAAGTGCAGCAGAGGCTGTTCTCCCGTCCTGCACCACCAGTACTCTCTTTCCAGCCTTCCCTTTGCCTCACCAGAGCGCAGCTTCCCCTGCAGCCTTTGCCTATTGCAAAGCATGGTTCAGGCTGTCACCCGCATGCTGCAAGCACAGCGGCTTGTCCTGCTCCGCTGGCTGGATTGTCCAGTTCTTGACTTTTCTAGAAAGGGACAAGTTAGGTCTCTTTGGGTACTTACATGCCTTCTTTGCTTTTTCATCTCCTTCATAGCCTTTTATAGACAAACCTTGCGGGAAATGCTAAAGGATCAGAAGAATAGGACTGAGTAAATCTGGAATTGAGTCCGCTAGCAATCCCGTAGCACAAGGACTCAGCTTTCTGCCCCCACCCCAAGCATTTCTTTGGAGTGCTTGATGGGTTTTGTTGCCTGTATTCCCTTTCAAAAAACCTAAATAAAGTTATTACTGTATGAACCCACAGCAGTCTCTTGGGAAAGATTTCAGGACATTAGAGGCAGCATTTAACAAGACTTTCAACCATAAGATAAAACAAAAGGGGTAGAGACACCACAGTGCTGCTCTTCATTCCTCTGGGTTTAAAGAGCCACCGGTAGCAAGGCTGGCGGCATGGAAACCATCCCTACCACAAGTATTTTCACAAAAAGAAACAAACCCAAAGCATGGATTAATTCCTGGAGTCGCTGCTGACACTGCTGCCTTTTATCAGAAAAAGAAAGGTGGCATTCACTGGGGCTGGGCCATTGCTTTCTGTATGCACCGCTAACCAGTAGAGTAACAGGGCATCAGTCTGTTTATTGTGATCTGCTTTATCTCCCAGTATAGCCACCAGACCTCAGAAGTTAGATTTCGTGCTGTATCCAAAGCACAGCTAGCCTGGTCTGGCTGCTCTCCGCCTGACAAGAGGATGAAATAAAATAGCGACCAAGCATTTAGCCGTTCCAGGACCTTCAGCTCTTTCCTGGCTCACCTTAGACGCAGCTGATTTTGCAGGCTGACCGCCACATGTGATCACAGACACATCCAACGAGCTGCAAAGGTCAGTCCCGTGCATGCAGCCCCGTCTGGGAATGATGTGGGATCTGCCAAGTGCCTTCAGGACATCGGCTGGCCGTCAGCCCGCAGAGTGCATGGTCAGGGCACTCCCAGCCTTGGAGTCACTCCCAGTCAAGACCCCTTCCAAAACACAGCCACCGGCCCTAGAACCACAGCTGAAGGCTCCTGGAGCATCTGCACTGCTTGGGAGGCAACTGGGGCATCTGCACTGTACCCCAGCACCCCCAAAACAAGCATTCTCGGAGGTAACTTGCTGCATTTATCTCCAACCTCGGCTGCTGAGGCAGCCTGGCTGGTGTTTTGGTTACAGGCAGGTCTAAGTTACACAACCTGGCCCACAACTTCTCTTTAAAGAAAAGAGACTTTGAGACGTCTTAATTACAAAATAACATTTAAAAGTTGTCAGGGTTTATTATCTTGTCACACACAGTAATGATTCACTTCACATGTTGTAACCAGAAGGTTAACAGTAGGCTGAGCCGTTCCCTTCCCCTCTGTACTGTACAGTGCCACAAGTACGGCCTTTGCAGTGGAATAAAAAACTTGCAGTATGTGGAAGGACATTACAATTAAAAAGTGGATTTTTTACCCAAGTGACCTGGAAAGCATTTCCTTCCAAGCGTCCTGCTGTTTTGGGTTGCTCTGCTCGGACATCGTTCCTCTGCTCGTACCTCTGCTTTTCAGTGGCAGAACTGAGATTTCCAGGCTCTGTTCCCGTGTCCACGGGGGACACCACAGACTGGCTTTTCACAACAGAGGAGGAACAGCATGACGTGACAGGTTTGCATGGATGGGCTGCCAGCGTGGTCCCTTTCCGCAGCACTTCAGTGTCGCTACTCGAGTGCACTAAAACCAAACAAAACCCCATGACGACACACAAGTTTTTATGGCGAGGAAGCTGAAGCTGAAAATACACACAGTGACTGACAAGCCCACGGTCTTGCTTTGTGGCTGCACGTTGCAGTGCCGTTGTGACCACATCTGACAAGTGTTCTGGCTGTTCAAAGAACTGCTGTAGCTGCAGGAGGCACCTATAGATTGGGCCTGGTTTGGGGAACTTTGTAGTGATTTTTCCTCCAGCTGATGAAGAGGATGTGGACCCTCACGGAGACCTCTACAGCGTAAGTACCTCAGGTGATTCTGCTTTCCAAAGCCTGGAACAAGCAAACAATTCAGTTTGCTGCTTCAAACCTTTCTTAAATTTGTCCATTGTCAAGTTATTTGTTGGGGCTGGGCTTCTGGGTTTTTTTTTTTGGTGGTTTTGTTTCGGTTTGTTTTTTTTTTAACTTGGGGCTTATTGCTATTCTATTCTCGATAGTGCGTAGCAGAAAGAGCTGAGATTTAACAGAACTAAAACTCTTTGGAACCTCAACAACAGGCTGTGTGTTATGGCTGATGTGCTTTCACAAACCCTTTCTTTCCAGTTTTTCCAGTATGGCCTGAATTCTGTGGACGGACTCTTTCCTGGCCTGCCGAACACTGTCCTGGCCACCAGTCTCGATAGAATCCAGTTCCAACAGCAGCTTGGTCAACATCTCCTCCAGAAGCCGGTAGGATTTATCTGTCTTTTTTCCTACAAATTCATCCACCTCTTGCTCCAGCTGTTCAGCCTCCCCCATAACGTGGAGGATTCTCTGAATCTCTGGCTGGATGGCTGCAGAATTTGTTGAAGGCTGGTCACCGGATTTAAAGCCAGCTACCCGGTTCCCAGCCAAAAGCTTCCGAGATGCAGTGTCATACATTTGGGGTTGTGCGCTGTACTGCACCTTGGGGTTTGGGGAGGATGGCTTGGCGTTGAGCGGAGCGGCTGGCTTGTGATCATTCACTGTCCCAGAGCGCTGGTGATTGACATCGGAATAGTAGTTGTGATGGTTTGCACTTTGCTCAGGTTTGTCGTAAGCAGTATCCTACAGTCAGAAGGAGAAGAAAATCTTTTAAGTGCATTTCCCTTAAAGACAGGGGTTTAATCTCTCATCTTGCACTCAAAAGGCAGGCAGGGCTGAGGGAACTGAGTGACGGGTAACATCATGACTGCTTTGAGGTGTGCATGCCTGGGAGGATAGGGCAGGCCGGGTTAGGCATGACGTTACCAGGGATCTGGGCAGTATCTTCTAGACTGTCACACACTGTGACGTCGTAAGACATCACGTCCCTGCGGGCCGGCACCCTGTGTCCCGCCAAGTGGGCTGGTTTCTGTGAGAAGTCTCAAAAAGAGACAGGGGACCCACGCTCCCGTCCCTGGCCGTTAAAGAGCTGATCCTCAGCAAGAGGCACGTGTCTGGAAGAAACGGCATGAGCCACTGAACACTCGTTACCTGTGAATAGGGGAGATGCTAAATAGATTTCAGCACAGTCCCATTTGGATATACCAGAGAAGATGCTTCGCTGCAGATAGCACGCTTTTGAGCTGTTCCCAAGTAACAGCAGCCCCCATCCCCAAATCCCCCCATCGGGCCTGCTGCTGCACATGCCAGCGCTGCTGCCTGGGGACCAAACCTCCAGAGACTCATTTGACTCCTGATCAAACCCAGAGAAAGCCGAGATGAACAGACCACACCAAACACATAATTTCCTTACATTTTTTGCTTAAAACATTCCTCAGTAGAGGATGACTGTGCTCAAAACAAACACGTGTAGAGGAATACGAGAGCCTGCTATACCAGAGTCTGCAAACTGACCTGCAGGCCAGTCCCACACCCTGTGCTGGAGGATTTCTGACAGCGTTCGCTGCTTGAGAGAGAAGAGTTGGACAAGCAAGACGAGGTCTGACCCATTTCAAGACCTGCCCTGGGATGTATCTGGTACCTCCAGTACCTTTCTGGAATTACAGCTATGAATTTTGGTCTTCTGTATGTGAATAGGAGATTTTGCTGGCAGTACTCTGGATACCTGCTGCTTTGTTTCTACCTAAACTAACCATACTCGGAGAAAGGGGCATTCCCAGGACACAGAGGCAGATTTTGAAGAAAGATCTATAATCTAGGAGGTCTGACCACAGCCAGGACCCAGCACGGGCACGCGCTGTAGAATCATCAACTGTACCTTTGAGTCCCACACGGGAGGGTGGGAAGGAGCTCCACTGCTAGTCCAGGATGGATGTGATTCGGAAACAAAGGGGTTCCCGTGCACTGGAGCAGCGGGCCACGTGTAATGCGGCTGCATCCCATAGACGGTCGGGGGAGCCCATGTGTCCTCCGAGGGTCTGAGCTGTGGTGGAGGCCCCTGCGCCGTGACCCCTGGATTGCTGTCTCCGTATGGATACTGCGGGATGAAATCTGCAAGAAGAGAGGGAAACAGGCATTAGCCCTGGAGTCACCCGAAGCACCGCTCCCTCCAGAGAGCCCTGGAAACTGCCACAGCATCAGGCTTGCTGCCCGATGCCTGCTTTCCTAGCCCACAAGCTTGGAGCCTCTCGAGAATGGGATGACCACCAGTTTTTACAAGAATAAAAGCAGGCAGGGCAAGCTGCTCAAGACACAAGAGGCATTAGGACCCACGGATCCATCAGAGGAGGCACTGCAGGCTTTCCCTCCGCTGCGGTCCCATAAAACAACTTCTTGTGCCCCAAGAACTGCAAACCCAGCAGCTGCTCCAATATTGGGGCTGGAAATTGCTCTGGCTGGTGCCTGGCCTCTTACCTGTGGTGGGGAATAGCCAGGAACCTGCTGCCTCCTGAGAGAGGACCCTTCGGCGGGGCAGTCCGGCGGGGTGTAGCTCCAGGGGGGAGCAGGTGACGGGGGCTGGTACATGCCCGTGGACTCCGCAGGGTAAGGGGTCCGCGAGGGCCCGGAGCAGTAGTACCCCCGTGTCTGCGGCAGGCTGGCATAGTGCGGAGCAGCACCGGGAGCCGGAGGGTACGGGGGGCTGTAGGCTCCATTTGTGTAGGGCGAATCCATTGCCTGGGGAGGAGGGAAGAGCAGAGGAAAGGTGATGGACTATGGACATGGGGCAGAGGGGCTCCAGTCTGGCCCAGCAGCAGCTCACAGAATGAGGACTGGCCATTCCTGCAGCATTTAACTAGGGGGTTCCTGCCTCCCCAGGCTGATTTGCCCCAGTTTTAGATTTTCCTGCTCTAACGTGGCTTTCTGTTAGCTACCGTCTGCCTCACACTTTGGTCCCACTGGCCTCACAGCACGCTCGGGGAGACAGGCAGCATCGGGGACATTACAGGGGGATAGATTTGTCTGGAGGGCGGGAAGAGAGGGGATACACTAAGCTTAACCATGCTTCACCCAGCTAAACTTGGCTCAGAAATAGGCGTACAATTCCTCACAGCAAGCACAGCTCTTAGGAGGTTCAGCCACATCAACGTAGTCACTGGTGAATGAAAAACACTCCGGTAAAGTTCCTTTCCTCTTTCAATCTGCAAACAGAAATGATGCAAGCGAACGAGAACTACCAGTTCTGAGGCCCAAGGAGCGGGTGTTCAGATCACCCGGCCGCAGGTCATGCTGCTGCCGGGTTTGAGAACTTGTCGTACGAAAGGTCTGTACGTCCAGAACATGTGAGAACTTATCTGAATACATTCAAGTAATCAATGTAAATTGAACATGAGCTTCCACCTAAGCACAGAGACAACAATTAAGCATCAGGATTTCAGGAGCTCACGGATGACTCCCTGTAGCTTTGGGCAAAGCAGTTTTTTTGCCCGCGAACTGTTTCACGGAAGAGAGATTGTATCACCTGCGTGCTGGGATTTATGAAAGAGCTGGATCAAACCTACACATCCCATAGGATTAAAACAAACCACAGTTACGTCTGGACAGCAGACAACCTCTTTGGAAAGAGTAAAGCCTTTCTCTTCGCACAGTATTTACGCAACGGCCCCTAAAAAAAGCTATTGCTGCAATAAAACCAACAAATAATGGATCTGGGAAGCGCAAGTCATGGGACTGGGGCACAACGGGACTGGCAATGGTTTCTTTCCCCCCCCTTGTTGGCCCCAGGCTGCCGCCCTGGCGCTACCGGCTCCTTTCCACTGGTGGGGTCTGTCATATAAATGCCACCGGTTGTGTGGCTGGCATCTTTACTCGGCCGTGCCTTGAAAGAGGGGGACGTGGCAGGGATCGGATCCTCAAGGCCCACGCTCACACCGGGGAAGAAGCAGTTCTGTCTGTCGGTGAAGGGCTGACTAGCCGGGACTGGGACACATCCTTGCCGGCGATGCCCAGCTCTCTCACCAGTCATCTTGGCAGCAAACCAACCAAGAGTGGTGGCATTTCCCCGGTGATCTCTTCATTAAAATACATGCCCTAAAAATGTCACCTTGAACTGGATATGAAGGTAAAACTTTACCACGTTCATCATTTTCTGTATTTTTCTCCAGTTACAACACCTGCCTCAACCCCGTGGGA
>NW_009600291.1:0-5253 GCF_000690535.1 Cariama cristata
TGGGCAGCGGGGAGGGGGCTGTGCGACCCTGTCACACGGAGGGGCAATGGCTTTTCTTTTTCCCAGGCCCAGCGCTGTGACATCTGTTCACACTCAGCTGCTCCATCAGACGCCAGCGGCTGACCATGCTGACCGGGAACGCTGGCGCTTCAGGGCAGGTTCCTCAGCTGTCTCCTTCCTCCCCCGGGCCAGGGATCCCAAGTGGTACAGGGGAAGAAGCCTTCTGTTTGCTGTAGCTCTGTCTGCATACGCATGACGGTCTTCCTCACTTCGTTTCTTAAAAGCCAGGATTAACTGGCAGGCTGCTGTCAGACCTGTGAGCCCTGGAGATGAGCCCGCCAGGCACCCTCCATAATTTGAGTACGGCAAACAGAAGGGCTCTGCCTGAACAACAGACTCCACAGGTTTCCCCACAGTGGGGATGGGGTGGGGGGAACCTGGTTATAAGCAGTCTCCAGCGGTAGCAGAAGGTGTGAGATTGCGCATAAGCAATGTACCGCGGATTCTTTATGGGATCACAGCACCTCGAGGCTAATGATTGTATTCTGCAGTTACGCTTAATAATTGGAGACTGATACTACTGCGCCGTTTGTCTTCAGCTCTGTCCAAGTCCAGCAAAAGAGCTCAGCTGTTGTCCAGAAAAAATCCTACGTCCCCACTAGCAAGGGCGAATATATTGTCACCAAACTCGATGACCTGATCAACTGGGCACGAAGGGTGAGTCCCTGAAACTGTTGTGCTCACTAGGGGGAAATGGTATCAAATGCTTTGAGGGGCTGGTGGGAAATGGATTTGAGCCATCTCCTCCTCAGGACAAAAATAGGTTCAAAATTCTCCACAGGGAAACAGCCAAGTTTCTTGGCCAGAGGTTGACATTTGGGGTACTGTGTCAAAGTGGGAGAGAGACGCTTAGTGTGAGGGTGGTGCAAAGCAGCGCAGGCCGCTGGTCTAAACAGAGCTGCCCTTCAGTAACCAGCAAAAGGCGGTTTCTGGTTTTACGCAGCCCTTGTAATGAGCAGCTGCTCGGTGCAGTGGAGAAGGCTGCACAAGTGACACTGCCCTGAATCCAGTGTGCTCTGGCTTAGCTGAGTTTTGCCTTCCCCAGTCGCCACTGCCCTTGTGCGGGGCTTTTGAGGTGGCCGCTTTAGCAGCGTGAGATGCAAAGGGGAGCGTCTGCTCAAAGAGCACGTTCAGCATCTCTGTGGCTGCAAACGCGCAGATCTCTGGAGCCGTGGGGTTTGCTCTCCTGTGTAATGGCAAACGATGTTTTGATTTATGATGCTCTGACTAAACAGACCTTGAAACTTCTCTTGTTGTTTCCTTTTCTATCTGATCAACTCTTGTTTTGTCAGTCACCTGCCCAGGGTCTCAGCTCCTGCTTTCAGCGTTCGTACCCATAACCCGCATCTCTCCTGCTGCAGAGCTCCCTATGGCCGATGACATTTGGCCTGGCGTGCTGCGCTGTGGAGATGATGCACATGGCTGCTCCTCGCTACGACATGGACCGCTTTGGGGTGGTGTTTCGGGCTAGTCCCCGGCAAGCTGATGTCATGATTGTGGCTGGCACCCTGACAAACAAAATGGCTCCGGCTCTTCGGAAGGTACAGACTGCGCTGGATGCCTCATGCACAGCTGCGCGTGCCGGACGCAAGTGGAAAGCGGTCTGAAATGTCTGTGTTCTGCAGGTCTACGACCAGATGCCGGAGCCTCGCTACGTGGTCTCCATGGGGAGGTAAGTAAGTGCCGGGACATCCTTATCGCCTTGTCCTCCGTGAGAGAAATCTGGTGTCTCTGCTTGAGTGGGGGGGATGAAGGGAAGGGAACCCATTTCTCATTTGTATTTCCAGCCCCTTAAATTATATAAAGAGGCCTTGTTACAACTGGAACATAAAGACTCCCTTTGATTAGGGCGAGGGGAATGATGTCTGTCAAGTCGCTGTGAACTGCACAGTCTTCCCAGTGAAAGATTCTGGGGGTTTTGCAGCTGTCAGAGTCTGGGGATGTGTATGTGTCCAGAATCTCAGAATTTGCATTTAGACGAAAGCTTTCAAAATGCTTCTACTGTGCAGCACGAAATCTGAGCTCCGCGGAGCTTTGGCGTGGTGGAACTGACAACTTGTTCGTCTCCCAGAGCTGCTGGGGCCGAGGGCGGCCATTTCACCAGGGCCTGGAGGGAACAGAACGAGTTCTGGAAACGCTCTGTGCAGAAATGGCAAAATAAAAAAGGTTTTGCAGTAGAAAGGAAGGACCATCTGAATATCTGCTTTGTAAGAATAACGAAAACGGTTCGGTTTGGTTTGATTCAGCTTGAAATGTGACAGCCTGTGAGTGCGAGTGTAGCCTCTGCCTTCCAGCCAGGGCTCGTGGAGAGGCTGAATGGCCACGGCGCAGACCTTGGCATCTGCTCCGTCGCTTGCTGTAACATCTGTCAGGTGGCTCCTTGCCTCACAGCGCTCGGACGCCGGGTTCACGTTCTCCTTTGCCTCCTGCTCATCTTTCCCCGGGGCCGCTGAGCCGCATTTAACAACGCGCTGAAACCCACCCATCTCTTGCAGCTGTGCCAACGGCGGGGGTTACTACCACTACTCCTACTCCGTGGTGAGGGGCTGCGACCGCATTGTGCCGGTGGACATCTACGTGCCAGGTAGGGAAAACAGCTCTGCGTGCCACTGCGCTAACTCAGAGCAGTGAAGTTAATTTTGTACATTTGGACGGTGCTTGGTGTAGTTTTTAAAGATCTTTCTGTTTCAAACTGTGTTGCTAAAGTTGCAGATGCTTCAGTAAGATCTGCCTGGGGTTCTCAGTAAGCGTGTGGAGTTCTGGTGCTGTTACTCACCAGTAACTGTTGTGTAAAGTGTGGGCTGTAGTTCGGTCAACCACACACTCTACTGTGAGGTACCACCTTGCTTAGAAGCAAAGCATTTCTATGTTTCATAAAGACCTTTTTGAAAAACACCATCACTTGAGTCTCTTTAAACAAGCCCTCTTGCTTTTATGAACTCTGCAGCCTGTGACGTACACAAAGCCAGAGGGAAATCGCAGCCTGCTTTGGGGCAAAGCCCGTGGCTTCTCGGTTCTCCTGCTGGCTACGTTTCCATGCAGCTGGCAGCCCCATGGGCTTCCTTTTTCTCTCTCTCGCAGGTTGCCCACCTACTGCTGAAGCTTTGCTGTATGGAATCCTGCAGCTTCAGAAGAAAATCAAACGGGAGAAGAAGATTCAGATCTGGTACAGGAAATAGCCTCTTATTTATGACCTACCCACTTACTGCCCACCTGGGCACCTGCTTGCATTCGTACGCACAATAAATCCGTATTTTCACGAGCCTTCCAATAAAACTCTACGTGGTTAAGATGCTCTTCTGTCTTTAGTATATCTGTCTTAGCTAAAGTGTTTTAACTTGTTTAATAACTGAATTAAAAAGCAGGAGTTGAATTGGATAACATTGTCTGTTGTTTTCTGGTCTGAAGAGTCTGAGAGAAGGAGAATGTTTGCAGTTACCTATTGTGACATAAATGCCTTGCCAGAAACCTGGGACTTGCTCTTCGGCTTTGTTAGGAAGTTTTGAGACCAACACACATCCAGGTGAACCCCGAGGCTTCCCTGAGCTCATCTCTTACCTCACCACCTGCTTTTTGTTTGTAATTCCTACAGAGGATCTAATAAATCTTTTCTATCTGTGTGCACAGCAGCCAGAAATTTAGATTTCTCTAACGTAAGTAAAATATTAATGCTTAAAATCAGAAAGTGAATGCTGCAGCACAATCCTTAGCACAGTAGGAATAACGCAGCCCATGGGGGGCTTTGGTAGTGGGTGCGTCCGGGGAGCTTGGTGTGGTGTTCTCCCAGCAGCCTGGGACAAGAAACAGTCGTGGCAGAATTACACACGCACTGCTGAAAGACAAATAAATTGCTCTGAAACAGCAGTTGTGTATTTCGTTCCTTTTTAATAGATATTATCCCTTCTGGGTAGAGAGAGGAAGCGACATTTATGTGCTGTTGAACTGCGAGGAGGTTGTTGGGATCAGACCTTGCTGCAGTGGCCTTTAGCCAAAAGTGTTGGGAAACTTCACAGGGGGAGTTGCTCCAGGAGCAGCCGAAATGCCTCCCCCTGCCCCGTCTTCCCATTTCTCTCACCTGGTTTAGATTATTTGGCTCGTGTGTGGAAAGCCCCCCCATGATTTCTAAAAATGATCCAGTCATCTCGTCCTTGGATCTCTTTGGCTAAAGGCTCTGAGCCAGGCTTTGAATTGCAGCTTAATTGAGGTATTTGGAGAGGAGGGCGAGTCTCGAGTGGAAACCTGGCCTCTGGGACAGACGCAGGGTGGGACCTTCCTCGGTAGAGCCCAGAAGACCCCCCCAGGGCAGGGGGCTGCATGGTGGGGCAGGGAGTCCCTTTTGTGCAGGAGGTCTCCTGGAGACCCAGGACTTCCACCCCAAGCCTCCAGCCATCTCCCACCTCCAGATAAATCAGCATCAATCTTCTCTCATTAGCATCAAAGGAGAGAGGAGCTTTTCTCCTCCTGGCAGCACATAATCGGCCTCTCCTCCTTAGGGTTTGCTTCCTGTGGCTTCGGGGCATCCCTGAGGGCCGGTGCCAGGTTGCTGCCGGCATCCTCAGTGCTTAACGACGGTGGGTGTGATCATCTTGTGGAAGGAGTAGTACCTGCAGTCCTTGGGGGGGACCAGGTCCATCACCGTCGTGCTGATGTTCTCCTTCTTGAACCCGGCCTCCATCAGATGCCCCACCTGGGTCTCCTGCGAGAGAGGAGGGGCAGAAAGGAGCAGCGATGGTTTGAGCTGCCGGGATGCAAATGGAGACGCTGCTGAGCCCCGGCTCGCAGGGACAGGGGACGGTGCAAGCAGGCGGGTGCAGGGAGCCCCATCTTGGGCTGCCGTGGGGAAAACCCCTCTGCCCTTCCCTCCGATGCTCCCTGCTGAGCCCCAGCCGTCACGGATGAGTTAAACGGCCGTGGAGTGCTCTGGCTCCCGCTGCCCCACAGCCACAGCGTTGGGCGAGCACCCAGGGACGCAGGAGGTGCACAGAGTGATGGGGCAGGTTTGGGGACCCTGGGTTGGGCTGGGGGTGCCAGGCCCACCCCAGCCCAGGCAACAACGCTCACCTCAAACATCTTCTCGATGTCGGTGTACTTGGTCTTCAGCAGCTCTCCCCAGGAGGTCAGGTTGCAGTAGGTGAGGACCCCACCGGGCTGCAGCAAGCGGAAGGCATGGTCCTGCAACGGGGATCGGGGGGG
>NW_009600292.1:0-3322 GCF_000690535.1 Cariama cristata
AAAATGTCATCTTGGTGTGTTCAAAGTTGAATTCATGCTTTGCTGGTTCAGGGCCTGTAGGAATGCTAAAAATGGATTAAATAATACCTGGGAAAAAAAAAACCACAGTTTAACCACCTTGTCTTCCTACCCACTGGGCAATTAACCAGTGAATATAGAAATAAATAAAACATAGTCATAAATAGAGCCACGCAAAGGGAATTAAGCACCTCCGGTCCAGGGCTGGTGAGCTCCCGCTGGGGGCTGTGCCTGCTGGCGGTGAAATCCCAGGTACCCCTCAGGGCCCCCCTGCCTCCCCCAGCCCATAGAAACGCTTCTTTCAAGAAAACCTCCGTTTGTGGTGGGAATGGGCTGGAATTGCCACCCATGTCCTGTGGGAGTTCCAAGTTGAGTTTGCACCATTAAGTGCTTTGAAATCCCGATACAGCTTAAAGAAGTGGAGCTGGGGATGGACGGCACCGGGTCTGATGGTCTGTAGAGGCTGTCGGCCAGCACGCAGCCCTGCCCAGGGGAGCTCCCTCCCCCTGGCAGATGCATTTTGGACCTAGCCTTGAGTACACCTCATGCTAAGGAAGGTTTTGACATCCAGATGGGAGAACAAAGGCACGGCAGAATTGTTTTACTTGTTCTCAGTAGACTAGATCCTGCCCTAGCCCCAGCCCCAGGCTACAGCACCCACCCGTGCCCTGTTAGCCCAGTCACTACGGATCCTCGGCACTCACGGCGAACACCAGGACATGCGGTGGTTGCGTGGAGCGGTTGTGAGTGGCCAACAACATTGCAATTAGCTGGACAAATAAAGCTGTGCTTGCTTTTGCCTCCACAGGTCCGAGGGGTCACAGATTCTGGCCACGCTGCCCGGCCGTCTCTGCCGTGGGGCTTCCCCAGCCCCAGCGGGCTCTGAAAGGTCAAAGCCTTGGCAATGGCGCAGCTACAGAAGGGAAGGGAAGAGGAAAACGTGTATGCGCTGGGGAAAGAAAATCCTAAAAGAATACAGATAGCGGATGCTTTTTATTGCGAGGGAGGAAAAACACCCTAAGAAAAAAAATGAGGCTGTGTTCTGTGTGAAGCTTTTCAGAGGCTGAGACGAATATTTTCTGTTTGAACACATGGCATTTAAAAGCCAATGCTTTCTCCCCAGCAAGGTAAGTAAGGTTTGTATTTGAAAGTTCAGTATCGGCACTTGGCCAGCTGCGCGGAGCGGGGTCCCTCTGAGCAGGTGGCGCAGGCGGGGGGCGCAGGGAAAGCTCAGCACCCACCCAGCTTTTCCTTGCCTCTTCCCCCCTCTCCAGCTGCAAAAAACTGGGAATCAAAGAAGCTATGGGAAGGAGCACCCTGGCTCCTGGTTTGTTTGAGACCAAAATGAATTTCAAAGTACCTCCCACTCTGCTTGCTTTTGCTGGGCGTTCGTGAAACGCGGAAGGCCGTGGGGTCGTGATCTCTGCCTCTAGCTTCATGTTTCATCCCGCGGTCCATCCGCAGCGTATCAGGGCATTTTCTGCGTAAATCAATAGCAACAAGATTTCTTTGTAGACTGTATGGCATCAAGGTTAAAACTCAGCTGTGTACTTTTAGATTTTTATTTAATTTTTCAGGATTTTTTGGGGAGCTTTTTGATCATTTGTATTTAAGATCTGAGGATTTAGCTTTCTTATTGGCTAGAGTTTGCTGCCATGTATCTTTAAAGCACTTACTAAATAGGTGCTGTTTTCTTTGTACAGGAAAGGGGGGCAGGCACCATCAGAAGCACGTTGCACCACGGAGCCGGTGCCGGAGGTGCAGCCTCGTGCCGGGTTTTGCCGTGCTGCCCTGGCACTCGGGCTCGGTGGAGTCTGTCTGTGTCTCTCAGCAGCTGCCAAGCCTGCATTTTCCATACCCAACCAATTTCACAAGAAGAGACCTTGTAATGCAGCTAGAGCAATGTTGGGATCAGGATCGGGGTCAGCCCAGCCTGGATTTGGTACCCTGGCAGCAGGGCTGACGGCCGCACCGAGGGCAGGGTGATGCTGTCACCCGCCACCATCCCGCCCGTCCCACCAGTGCAGGAAGCCGAGCGTCGGCTCCAGCTCGCTGCATTCAGGTTTGATGGGAGGACTTTCTGAAACAAGATGAAAGCAGTGATACTTTTATTAAATGTAGAAGTGGACAGGAATTTGCATTAATGTCTCTTTTCTGGACAGCAGAAGTCTGCACTTAGCTAGAACATCAAATTCTTATCTCTGTGAATGCAAATATTTGCCCCTGACCACAGAGGAAATGAGAAGTTTCTCCATTATGTATTTATCTGTTTCAAAAAGATGTTTTCTAAATACTAGAAGGGGAGGGGAACGAGAGGTTACCTGTATTACTCTGAGACACGAGCTAAATCAGCATTTCAAACATGCCATTCCCTGCATGGCAAAGTCCTTTTCCTTCACTGACATCTCCCTTTCTGCACCGTAACCTCCAGTGCGGGGTTACAGGACCAGCAGCCCTTACCAATTACAAGCCCTCCCTGCCCCCAGGTAATCAATAGCTTGGGACAGAAGCGAGAAGACTGAAAAAGGAAATCCTGATGTTTATGTTTGTCTTCTGCTTGTGAAGTCTTTCAGGTTGTGCTTTCTAGCATTCATCCACACAGGTGAGCATCACTGGAAAAACAAAGCTGGGGTTTCTGCACCATCACCGGACCCCAAGAACCGGCGCTGAAGGAGCACATGGGCTCTTTCTACAAGCGTGGCTGTGGCAATCCTGCTTTTTAGGTATTAAATCCAGCTGGACTGAGACAGTGCAGCTGATTTCTGACTCCTTGGGTGAAAACTAAACTGCACAGTGAGTTTTTCGGCGGTCTTGCAGACTGGAGCTGGGGGAGAGGGGGGTTTGGTGACCATGTCGGAAGGAGCAGAGCGCTGGCTGGAGCCTGGGTAATTTTGGGTGGCTGCTCTGCTGCTGCCCTGCCGAGGCTGGCTTCAGCGGCTCTGCTCCTGGGCCAGGGTGGGAAGACGAATGGCTCGCGCTGTTCAAAGGGTCCGGCTCCTCCTTAGGTAACTTTGAACTCAATCATGCCTGACTTTGCTTGCAAAGAAATTTTGAGACGCCTTGAAAGACCGGCGCTGCCTCATTTACTCTCTGTCACGCTGACTCTCCTCCTGCACAAGCACGCGGAACCGTGCCTGCTCATTTTTGCAGATTTGCTGCCAAAACGGGGTAGGATTTCAGTGTGAGGAATGAGTGCGATTTGGGAGAGAGCCCAGCAGAACGTCACTTACCCGGTGCCAGGATTTATGATGCTCCTCTCGCGGAGCCTGGGCGCCAGGTTGCCGTTCTCCCGGTGGACCGTGTT
>NW_009600292.1:3397-7048 GCF_000690535.1 Cariama cristata
GAGGGGGCGAGATGGCGGCAGCCCCCCCAGCAGCTCTGACAGCCTCTGCTTTGGGGTAACCCTCTTACACCTGCCCTTTTTGATGGCTGTGTTGAAAAGCCCATCTCTGAGCATCAGGATTTGGCCTCATTAGCCAGCTCCTCTCCCAGCGCTGAAACTGGGCCACATTTAAAGCTTCCAGCTTTTTCAGGCAAACGCTCTTTGTCTGGTAGCTGGGAAAATTGGGCCCTGGTTACTGATTAGACCTAACTACTTGCCGAAATATTGAACAAACATGAACAAAAGTTAGAGCAAAAAAAAATATTTCAGGGAAGCGTAAGCCACAAAACAAACCAGTAATAATGTATTATTAATATATTAATGTCAGCATTAATAGTAATGCAGTGTTTTGCAGCTCTTTTAGTAATAATGCTACAGCTTTATCTATTAATAAGTGTAGTAATATTAATGCCACGTTCTGCAATAAATAACTTTGATAATAGCATTGCTTCTCAAGGGTTGTTTAAAACTTCTGCTTCTTGCACTTTTTGTCCAGCCAGGGTCCCCTTCCCCATCCCTAGCAGGTCCCCCCTTGCAGAGTACACTCCGTACAGCACCTCCTCACTCCCAGGACTAAGGCACCTCTGAATTTCTGCTCCTGGATTTCCTGGGTAATTCCCACACCTCCAGCCAGGATCAAAGCTCCTCATTGTTTTTACAGCTTTAAGTTCTTTATTCCGTATTCCTCTGCAGGGGACCGGCTACCAGCAGAGGCACAAGGAGAGGACAGAAAGAGGCACCTGTAGCCTATTAACAACTTTCTGATCTTCTGTGGAGCCTATAGCTGGGCTTCAGACCTGTCAGGAGAAAAGGTTGTGATTAAATCAGCAACTCCATCTGGTTCAAGGCTCTAATGACAAGCAAATGAGTCCTTCCACCTGGTACTTAATGAGATTGCTGCCGGGGGCGGTTTCTCTGCCGTGCTTGTGGGCAGGAGGATGATGGCCATGAAGCAGCTGCCCTGGAGCACAGCCTGGGAGGGTGTGGAGATGCTGTTGGGAAAAGAGGGGAGTCTGACGGACCCAAAAGCACACAAAACCCCAAAGGGGAGGCTTTAACAGGGCTGTTCCGGTCCTAAGTTAGAAAGAAGTGTATGGAGATGTGGTTTTGTGTGGCTCAGCCCCAGCACTGCCTGCTGAGCCCTTGGGACCGCACCGAGGAGGAGCTGGGTACCAGTGGGTGTGAGGACCAGCCCCAGGTAAGCCAGTGCCCGGGCGTGCTGGTGAGAGGAGCTGGCTCCGTGGGAGCTGTGGCCAGGCAGCCCTGGGTGGCCAGGCCCTGGGGTTTGCTGTGGTAACGCCGTGCTGGTTCTCTGTGAGCTGCCCAGAAACGGTGCCGGTCGCAGAAGGATGGAGTTCAGTGCAACAATGCAGACTTGTAAGGGATGGGCTGGGGCGTCTTTGGGGAGGGTCTTGCATCGGAGATGGAGCGTGTTGCAGGCACCCTGTGAGAGCTAAGAAAACTGTGAGTTGGAGAGGCAGGATTTTACTGACCAGCAGTGTCTCGCTGCTCTCCCAGGTCACGGCTCCCAGTCCTTGCTGGGTGGAATACCCAGTGCATGATACCGTTGGGTACCATGGTGCTATTAGCTAAAAATTAAACTTTGTGACTTGGCTGATGGCTTGCATCCTCTCCTGCCCTGTGCAAAGCTTTCAGGCCCTCACTGCTGGGAACTGGCCATCAGAAGTCCTCTGGCTTGTTTGTGGTTGCTGGGTTTTACAGCAAGGGGTAGGTCAGCTTAGACTTATTTTTTTGCGAAGAGCTTGCGAGCCTGCAGGCTCCTTGTTGCTGTTTTTCTTTCTTAATTGGCTTTGAGTGCGTATGTGTGGTTGTGCATGTGCCTGCCTCCCTCATCAGCAGCACCCCTGGTATTCAGCGGAGTAATTAGAACATCTAAATCTTCCCTATATGTCATCCAGACTTTGTAAAATTAACTGTGATTACTGGCACCAGCCTGCAGACGTGCCACATCCCACCCCAGCTCCCGATAAGCATAATTGCTCCTCATTGTTCCTCTGGAAAGTCTTGTGCTCGCTGCCATGCGTGAGCTCCTTCCTGCTCGCTTTTATATTAGTGCAGAGTTAAATGACTTTGGCTTTTGTTGACTCTGGGAGGATTTATGAGGAGTTGCACACAACTGAAATCAGAAGTGCTTCTTGATTGCTGAGCAAACAAAAGCCCTGGGTTCGGTGATGGCTCTTGAAATGAATCCTTCCCCTTCTCCTCCTTCCCCGACCCCTTGCTGGATTCGGCGGTGGGTCGAGCTGCGTGAGGGATGGCAGGGAGCCCTGCCCTGGGCTGCCCTGCCCTGGGGGACAGCCCCTGGGGGAGCAGTGCCCTCTCGCAAGGAGCCCTGAACCTCCCCAAGGGCACGTGTATATATGTGTATAAATATATCCATTTCCTATACTGTATATAAAACCAAAATACTATATATAAAAATTAGAAAATGCAGGCTGTTTGGAGGACCCGGGTTTGTGCCTTGCCCCACAGGATAGCGTTGTCTCTGCGGTCTGAAGTGGCACCTCTGAACACAAACGGCCGTCCATCCGTTCGGTTTTGCCATCGTCGTGTTCATCACCCGGGGCGGGAGGGTGCCAGTTCCAGTGACGACGGGGGGGCAGGGGAGGCTGAGGCGTGGGTATCGATCGTCATTAGTTTCTTGTTAAATGAGGTTAATGACCGCTTACCTATTTCCTTATCACACAGGTGAAGGGGTGTGAAGAAATACAGAGTTTTTCTTCCCGAATTTTTCTTTTCCTCCTCCTCCTTTTTCCCCCTCCCAGCCCAACTGGCACATAGAGATCAGGACCACATCGTATCTTTCCAGCTCAAGTGCTGCCCAGCTGTCTTTCATGTTTTCTGTCTTTCCTTGAGGATGCTGGGTCTCTCCCACCATTCCCAAATAAAAAAAAGAAAAAGGCAGGGAACTAGCTTTGCTAATGACTTTGACTGGAATGATTAAGGACACCTCAGCATCATGGCTGCTCTTCTCTCTGCTTTCAGGAGCAATATTGATTGCTATTTTAATTTAAATGTTGGACAAAATCCTTAATTTTTCTTCCGAGTTCCCCGTTGCAGCTCGCTGTGAGAACCGATCGCTGTTTCTTGGGGGCGTATCGCAGTGGAGTGGGAGGCGAGAGGGATGAAGAGCCCTGGGCAGTGCCCAGGTGCAGCCGTGACCTCTGGGCAGGGTGGGCGATCCCCCCCCAGCTCTGACCAGGGAGGGAGGGAGCGGGGGGGTGTCAAGGACCTACCTCAGGAGTGCTGAAAAACTGGTAATTGTGGGGAAACTGCTTCAAAATTCAACCAAGAGGAGGCAAGGGTGGCATTTCCAGTAGAAAGTCTAGTGCTCCGGTGTCTCTCTGCTCTCGTTATGTACTTTCCAATTGCTCTTATATATGCTTCAAAGGTTAATATATGTTTGTGATGAGTGCACTTTGTACAAATGTTAATTAGCCCGGGTGCAATTCAAAGGATTCTTCCCTCAGTAATAAATGCTTTTTCTGTATTTTTAGCCACTATTTTTATTAGCGCTTGCTTTGCTGTTTATCCAGGAGATGACTCCAGAGAAAAGGCTGGTGGGGGCTGCGGGTCGCCCCCCACGAGGAG
>NW_009600292.1:7193-12702 GCF_000690535.1 Cariama cristata
CAGGGGTGCCGGGAACGTGGGGCGCCTTGCCTGCCCCCCTGGCCCAGGGCAGGGGCTGCTCTGCCGGGGCAGCGAGTTCTCGCGCTGGTGCTCGCTGTACTGGTGCAGGAGAGATGGACTCGTGCTCCCAAAGTTTGCAGATCTGAGGTCCTTCTATCCCTAAGCGATGCGATGTCCAAAAATCCCTCTGGCTCCACATCTGTGTGGGCTTACGATGGATGCATCTGAAATGCTCGTGGATGGGGAAGCTCAAGCCACAGACCTCATCTCTGATCTTTCATGAGTTACTAAGTGAATGCCCTTCCATTTGCAACATGGGGGGACAAAATGGGATTTCAATCAGTGGTAAGGGAGAGGTGATTTCCCAGCTCACATTAGCTAGTAATAATTGCTTTGAGAGCAGAGGTTTAATCTCAGGATTTCATACAGAAGCGTCCCTCTCTGAGCAAGTTTCCAGTGATGTCCGCTCCAGTGCGGTGGCCGGCCCCTTCCCCGAGTGCCACATCTGATGTTTCCTTAGAGACTTCTTAAATCCAGAGCCCCACAGTAGGGCTGCAGCTCCCACGGCTGCGAAGGGCATCTCCTCCGGCGGGCCCCGCTGCCCGTGGGGGATTGCAGCCTGGAATCGGCAGGCAGACATCCGCAGCGATAACGCGGTGTCTCGGAGCAGACTCCCCCTTGCCTCAACCACCGTATCTTTGCAACACAAAGGTCAATTGAATTCATTACAGTGTAAAAATGAAGTTCTGTGATTGATTGAAGGTTCCTCTTCAACACTTCAAATAAATGTGTTGGTTTTACTTGATGGAATGCTTTAAAGGTCCATTATAAAATACCCTTTTGTATGAGAAGTAATTTCTTTACATCATTTTTCTTTTCCTTAATTTTTGTGGAACATAATTATCCTTTTCCCCCTTCACCTCCTTTTCTTTCTAATCGATTTTTTTCTTCTTTTCCCTCCCTAGTGGAAAACAAGCAGCATTGTTTGAAGGGACACAGAGATAAAATACAATGGTATGATGGATACAATGGATGGAGGATGAGATGGATCCATCCATCTCAGACTTTCAATGGCTCCCATCACTCACTTGATTTCAGTCTCCTATTTTCAGGGTGAGCAAAGGTGGAGGACAGTGGGAGGCTCGGGTTCCAACACGGCGTGGGAGGTTCAACGCGCCTTCCCCATGCTGGTCCTGGGAAGGGGTGCTGGTGTGGGGGTCCTTGGGGCTGCCAACCCCCATTTCCCCGCACCAGCCAGCGTGGTTGTGCCATGCTGAAGGGCAATGGGATAATTCCTTGGGTCACGGTTGTGGCACCCGCCTGAATGCCCAGTAGTCATCTTCACACTTAATTCCTCTGGTCTGATTTGCCTTGCAGAAAATCTCGAGTGCACTGAAAAGACATTTGCTGCCCATTTGTACAATGCTGCTGAGAAGGGAAAATGGGGACAAAAGGGAGAATGATCCCATTTGAGGCTGGGTGACTAACGGCTCCCTGCTCTGGGGGAGGCTGCAGCAGTCATTATAATTCATGACAAAGTCATGATAATGAATGACTACATCCAGCTAAATCGAGACTAAATAGCAGTGAATTACTGACACTTGAGGCACAGGCCAGTGCAAACCCAGGAGTAAACAGGAGCACGTTGCCGGAAAGGTTGCTCTCGCCTTTCGGAGCAAGTTGTGTTGACGTTGCTCACATCTAAGAGCATCTGGCTGCTGATTCCCAGGTAGTGACCGGGGATGCGGTAGCGTGGTGCTGTGCCTCCTGGCAGGGAGAGGTGAACCCCTGACCTGGGGAGCAGGCAGCTCCTTCAACTGGGTTTGGCTTGGGCTTACCCACGCAGTGCCCCATTTCTGTGGGGAGTTTAACACCAAAGCCCTGGCTTGCTCTTCTCCTTGCTTTGCAGTTTCTTCTCTGTGATATTTGGGTTGCAGTGACCTTTCGAGCAGTAGTTTGGAGAGACTGTCACCGCGTGGGGCTGAAATGCACCCGAGACCTCCCCTCCTTGTAAGCAGCCAACAGTTTCAGTAAATGGCTTCAAGTAACAGCTAAATGTGGGGAAAAGCTGATGGACTGCAGATACTGTCTGTGCAGGAAAAGCAGAGGTTAATGTGTGCAGGTGACATGTGGAAAGAGATGGTCTTTAAAGCTAGGCTTAAGAGATCAAACTGAACAAGCTCAATTAGTTCATTGATTGATTACAACCTTAATCAACAAGGGTCGCGCAGCCCTGGGGCCGAAGGAGCGGCGTGGCAGCAGCCGAGCAGAGGGTGCCGGCCGTGCCCCTGCGGCAGGAGCACAGCATCCCTCCTGCTTGGCTCGTACGTGGGGATGGGACATTGCTGGTTTGGGCAGACAGGTGTGGCCTCAACTGCTTTGTGGCGGGGGCCTTGTTGATGTGGGCATAGAAAATAGGAGGAGAGGGGATCCTGAAATTCATTGCCCTTGCCCCAAAATGGGATCAGGCTGTGGTGAGAGGCTCTGCCTCCTCCCTGGGTGCCGTAGTCCGGAATGTCGTTATGCTCAGAGTTAGAAAACTTTGTCTGCGCTTTGTGAAGGTCACTGGTCTCTCCTTGCTGTTGGCTTTACCCTCGGCTGGAGTGGAGCTCAGCCGCAGCACAGCTCCTGCTCTGGGGCAGGAGGAGGTGACTCCTTGTGCCGCGCAGCCGGACGTGCCCGGCAGGGACGATGTGCCAGGGCTGAGGGAACTGAACGAGACAACGTGCTTAATTCCCATATGAAGAAAAAAAGAATCCCGGTGTCTGTTGGCGCCCCAGGGGATGGACACCACAGACTTCCGTGTCTGACGAGGTGCCAGTTCTCGTGCAGCACGAGTAATGCTCCTTGTCACCTCCGATAAAACCTGAAATCTGTCACCAGCCCTTTCCTCCAAAGGTTTTGTTACTGAGGAAAGTAATTACAATTTGTCCTTAATTCCAGAAGTGTGCCTAGAAAACCAGCGGGGAGGAGGCTGGGGAGTAGGGGGCTGGTCCAGGGCAGGGCCGTGGCAGAGCCACAGCCGCCTGCCACCTCCCGGGGTCCTGAGCAGCCGCCTGGGTGGCTGTTGTAGCTGGAAATAGTGTAGGGAGGGTGAGGGAAGGGTGGGGAGGTCGCTGCCCTCGAGCAGGTCCTGCAATGCCGATGCTGGAGCCACTGGTCCTTCAGCAGCTCCCAGCCGTGCTGGGGGGGTGAGCTGCGTTGCCCCCCGTGAGCATCTCCACAAAGTCCCTGCCCTGGGCTGGGCAGCTGGGCCTCTCAGTTGATGGATTATGCAGAATTTGTTTTTCAACCCCAGTTGTTCAGTGGAAGGGGAAAAGCCCTCCCTCTGCCTCTGGATCTGATGCAATGAGACATCTGACACGGATGATTAATTGAGGGCTGCATCTGAAGTGCCAGATACATAATCCATCCTAAATAGGCTTCATTAGTGGTAACAATTAAAGTTACCATTGTGGATTGGATACGTTTTCTATTAACTTTGCCCTTGTCTGCAACTCGGACTCACCTCGTAATAATGAGCTGTGTCACTTCTGATCTATTTTTCATAATGGCTCCTTTCTCCTCTAAATCTGGGCAAAATACGATTTATAGGCAGGGCCGTTGTCTCGGTGTCGGCAACCCGGCTTCTGCCAGCGGGAAGGGGCAAATGTTGATCGGCGTTTACAGCCTTTGCTGGCTCTTTATGGGTGGCAAAAGCTGTCCTGGGGTTGGGGTTTGGGGTGATGTCCATGAGCTCAGGCGTTAGCAGGACAGAGAGGTGAGCTGGGGCGGGAGCCGTCCTGCTGGAACAAAAGGAGTGAAACTACCTGGGGATTAAGTCTGGTGCTCTGCTGCTGCCTGAGCATTTCTTTTATTGAGGGATTTATGGCTTGGTGAAATACTTTTTTTTTTTTATTTCCTATTTTTTATTTTGGAACCTGAAAGGGATTGGGAGGGGAGGGCAGCCCTCCTGGCAGGCTCTCTGGCTCTTCCAGCACGGTTAGAGCTGGGCAGGGGGATGGCAGCCGAGGGGGCAGAGCTGCCCGGCCTCTCCGTGTGCCCTCCCAAGGCAGGGAACGCTCTGCCCTTGCTTTCCTTTAGGTTCACGCACAAAGAGCAAGGAGCTCCCAGGTAGGGCTTGGCCCTCACCCGGGAGAAGGCACTGCTGAAACCCCTGTGTTTGAAGCAGCCCTGAACCCCAAACCCCTCGTCAGTGATCCCCCTGCCTCTAGCTGGACGTGCCCATGGTCCCCCTCCCCTCGGAGGGGCACGGTCCCAGCGGGCAGCAGATGCTCCAGCAGCCAAGTGAGGTTTTTCCCAGGGCAGCTGTTTTTCAGAGATTTCTTTGCATCTCTGCCTCATCTTTCTTGCTTCAACTCTGAGAACATCAGTCTGGCTCTCTTACGGGCACGTCGCACGTGTGCCCTGCCGCTGAGGCTGGCCTGCGGGTACGCGGTCCCCGGTGTTGGTCCCAGTACTTGATGCAGTTCAAGGGATGGAGGCTGGAGTTGTTCTCCTGCCACTGGCCGGAGCTGCGGGCAAGAGGACGGTTGGAAACCTGTCCCTGCATCCCCTCCGTGTCTGAATCCCCTCTGTCTCGGATGAGCTCCTGAGCCTCTGCCAAATGCAGAGAGAGCCACAGCAGCGGCAGGGCCCTCCTGACAAATGTGTCCCCTGCTCCTTGCGAAGCTGGCTGTCATCTCGTTATATCAATAGTGATTAAGAGAGGAAACTGGCAGTTAATCCCCTGCAAGGTATTTTGATTATTAAATTGAGAGTGCCTGGTATAAAGCTGTGGCATATTAAATTTGACTCTGGGCAGATAAAAGGGAGGCAGCAGTGACATGACCCTCTTCCCCAGGGCACCACGTTTCAGAGGAGCACTCTCAGCCCAGGTATTTTTGAGTTTAAGTAATTCTTTACTGTTTGTTTTTTTTTTTCCTGTGAATCCCATGTTTTGTGCAGGCACCGGCAGATCCAGGAGAGGTTCCCACTCGGTGTTTTGGTCACATTCCCCAGCCCAGAGCCTGCCTGAGTCCTGGCTGAGCACGGCGGGCAGAGCTGCAGCCCCGGCCCAGGGTGGTTGTCCAGGGTCAGCACACCCTGTCCGCTCCCTGCCAGCCCCGCGTGGGTTTGTGTCTCCAGCTGGTTTGCTCTGAGAAAAAACATTCAGGAGAGGAGAAAAGAAAAAGAAAAAAAAAAAAGGAATCATGACAAATATGTTTCCGTCAACCCAAGTTAAACAGACTGCGATGCTTTGGGACCTTTCCTGATAATTAAAAGCAACATGATGGCTCTTTGCTGGTGAGAATTTATTCTGTTACTTGGCCTGTCTCCAGCTGGTTTGCTCTGAGAAAAAACATTCAGGAGAGGAGAAAAGAAAAAGAAAAAAAAAAAAGGAATCATGACAAATATGTTTCCGTCAACCCAAGTTAAACAGACTGCGATGCTTTGGGACCTTTCCTGATAATTAAAAGCAACATGATGGCTCTTTGCTGGTGAGAATTTATTCTGTTACTTGGCCTTA